>NW_007260485.1:850875-858079 GCF_000164805.1 Carlito syrichta
GGAGGGCGCGGCGCCGGGTGGTGACCGGGGTGGCCTGTGGGTCCCCGGAAGGATTCCTTGAGGCTCAGGTCTAGAGCCTGTTTGAAGGAAAACACCTGGAAGACACTGGGACAATACAGGAGAAGGTTCCCAGCGTGAAGGAATGAGTGAGAAGCCCACGGATAGAGTTCACCTTGGGCCAATTTGGTCAAAGCTCCTAACCTAGGGCCTCATGGAGATGGAGGATCCCATCTTAATCTTGCTTGTACCCCTAGACTGCTTATCTCAGCTGCCCACAGACATCTTATAGGTACTGTTTGAATAAATGAGTTCGTAAAGAATGATCCTACAGCGCTGGAAAGACTCGTCTGGGTCAACTTTTTGACAATTGTGATCTCTGGGGGGTGGTCCAATTGTACAGCATCTGCCAATAACTACTAGTTTGATAGCATCTTAGCACTGTAAGGAAATATAAGTTGCTTTAAGACTTTTTATTTTTTAATTTCCATTTTCACTTTAGGGTTTTTTTTTTTCTTTTTCCTAGATGCCAGTGCCCAACTCATTCTCATATTTACTCCCAAGGTAATACTTTTGAGTTTCTAAACTAGCCACAATTTTGGTTTCTATAGTTGGCGTTTATAATACATGTGGGCAAAGTGTAAAGCAAGAAAATGAAGGCATGTGAAAGGAAAGTCGATGAAAAAAGTGACCTTTTCACTATGAAATTGCTAATTTTTACATTTATGTTTACTGCTGGATTTTACTATCAAATAACAATGTTTGTGCTTTTTACATTTTACATTTCTAGCTCCTGGGCTTTCACCTTCTGGGAAAACAACAGATTATGCCTTTGAGGTAGATTTCATCAATTCATTCTTTTTTTTTTTTTTTTGAGTTGGAGTCTCACTCTGTCGCCCAGATTGGAGTGCAGTGGCCGCTCCCGGCCACCGCAGCCATTCTTTCTTTTATGAATGACCTGAAAAAATAAAACTAGAGTATTTTGCTAATGAGTTATCTCATTTTAAATCTGTTATTAATTGATGTCTCATAATCTTTGATCTGACTCTATTTAGTAACGTACTTTGTTAGGACAATAGAATACAAATCTTCTAAGAACATGAGTAATGTCTAGAATACTGCCTTCTGTACAACCATTATTTTCCCAGTTCTACAAATTCTTCAACTTATTTATGTTAAACTTTCATTTTTGTAATTATAACAATCCCAAAAGAGGTCAAAGAAATCTGTTGAAGCAAGAGTAAAGGAACAATTAATTCTGGTGCATTTTTATCACATTGTAATTACATAATTACTTGCAATTATTTGTTTAAATCCCTGTCTATGTCTAGTCCAGGAATTATTCATTGAATGTCACCAGGGACCTGACACTTAACTAACAGAAGAGCAGGCCGGGTGAGGCCATGCTGAGTTCACTGAACACAGGCCCCAGCTGAAGGATGTGACTCTGCTTACCCCCACTCATTGCTGCCACCAGGAATGCATTCCCAGTGTTGCCAGATTATTCAGGAGAGCGGGAAATGCAGATGGTCATATTAAATTTTTTTAATCCTGACTTTTAAGTTTTTTGCTGATTCAAAAAAAGATATTTAAACATAACATGAATCAGACAAAACATTTCTTATGACCAAAAGTGGCTTATCATTCTTTTCTCACCTGTAAACATTATGAAGCTATGCACCTCTTATTTCTGGTTGTGTTACCAGAGCCTAACACATGCTTGAAACGTAGCAGACGCTTGGTAGCATTGCCTGGGTGGGAGGATAGATGGATAGTTGGATGAGTAAATGGAGAGAAAAAGTGCACAGAAGAGATTACATTTTAACTGGAGTAAGAAGTTTGAGAGTTAATTTATATATGGAGGTGGGGAAAGTAGACATTTGAAGCTGAGGGGACAATGGAGAGTTTATAAAGTATCTGGGAAAAGATAAGTCATGCAAGAGGCTGGAGCCAAGATTTGTTTAAAGAAATGAGGAGTGTCTGAGACCAGGTGGGAGATGACCTAAAAGACCATACTAAGGAGTACGTATTTTATGCTCTAAGCAATGAGGAACCATTTCAGGTTCTTAGAAATAGGGTAGCCAACTTTCTAAAACACCCTACACCTAAATCTTTTTTTTTTTTTTTTTTAGATGGCTGTTTCAAATATTAGATATGGAGTAGGAGTTACAAAGGAAGTGGGCATGGCAAGTATTTCAGATGTCTACGGTTTCCTGTAAATGTGACATATTGTAAAACAAGTGCTAACAACAATTGAGTCCTTTATTTTTTTAAATGTACAATATAAGTTTGCCAGATGAGTCTATTACAATTCTAGTGCAATCAAACCCAACTTATAATTTTTTTTTGTAGGACCTACAAAACATGGGTGCTAAAAATGTTTGCTTGATGACAGACATGAACCTCTCCCAGCTCCCTCCTGTGCAAGTAGTTATGGATTCCCTAGTGAAGAATGACGTCCCCTTTAAGGTTTATGATAATGTGAGGGTAGAACCAACAGATACAAGGTATTCCTGTGCTGTTGTTATTATTTACTTTAAGCAGAAGCCAACACATATCACTGTTAATTAAAACTTGCATCAGGCCTTATTTAATGGCATGGCAGTTTGTTTCTGAAAAAATAGGACATAATGGTTTTTATTTTCCCTTCTTCAAGCTTCATGGAAGCTATTGAGTTTGCCAAAAAAGGAGCTTTTGATGCCTATGTTGCTGTGGGTGGTGGCTCCACCATAGACACCTGTAAAGCTGCCAATCTGTATGCGTCCAGCCCTCACTCCGATTTCCTAGATTATGTCAACGCCCCCATTGGGAAGGGAAAGCCTGTGTCTGTGCCTCTTAAGCCTCTGATTGCAGGTAAAAGCTGTTTATTTGTTTGTTTGTTTTATTTTGCAATTGACAAAAGGCCTTAAGAAAGATACAAGTCAGTCCTTTCAGTGCATATGCTTCTAAAGCTTTCTGATTCAATCATTTCAAATTAATACCTTGTTTGGAGACCAAGACAGATACCAATTCGCTCATTTTAAAATTCTGATCTTCATTATTGTACAGATAGACACAATTTGAGTCAGTGGTAGGAAAAGTTTGCAGACTTCAGCTATGGGGTCACCATATGGAGGAGGGGGAAGGTCATCATTGACGTATGATTAGATCCTTATGTCAGCCTGTTTGTCCTCTAAACCCCTCTCTGTTTTGTCCCATTTGTCAGCGACTGTGGAGTTTAAGGAGAACACTGGCTGTTATTTTTCTGGTGTTGACTCAACCCTTTCTTCCACACAGCTCTTCAGCTGACCTCAAGCTTTGTCTCTTCCCTGGGACATGTGGCCAGCACGGCCACATCACTCTGGGTGACAGCTGCTCCGTGGCTGCCCAGGACACCGATATAGAACTCCAAATCAGTAAATAACTCATTGTTCCACAGGGAACATTAGGATTTTCTGGTCTTTTCTTCTCTCCCATTTTTATGACTGCTACATGGTACTGTTTAAAGTTTTGTAGCTGAAATGCACTAACTGGGACACATCCTCAGTTTAAAGTTTTGCCCTCTCTTCTGCCCCTCTCCCACCCCTGTTGTGAGCGGGCCTTGTGATGGGATGTGAGTGAGTTGATGGCAGATGAACTGCTTTGATGTGAATGAGGAATCAGCAGGGAGCAGCGTAATTGATGTCTAGCAAATGGAACCCTCCAGTGAAACTGTGTCAGCATCACACAGAGGGGTGATTAGTAAGGTTTAGAAACTTGACAGAGCTACAAAACCACGAGCCCAGCAAAGGCAGAGCGTCCTGTGCTTGCTGCCAAGAGGGAATAAAGATGTCTTTTAGAGACGGCAAATATGAGTTTTGTTTCTCGAGGTGCCGAGCAGCCTGCATTTGAATACCCAGCTGCAGCTGCTTCAACTCTGGTCCCTGAGGAGCCGAGGTTCCCAGAGTTCACTGCTGTTAATACAGACACAGACATCACACATATGTATGATTAACATATATGTAACACAGACATTGACATATATGCATGTTAATACAGATGCAGAAACTACATACATATTAAACACACATGCCTGTTAATACAGACACAGACACCATACATATCAAGCATACATGTTTGTGTAGAAACAAATATGCATATTTAACATGCACATGTTAATGCAGGCACAGAGGTCATGCATGTCAAACATACATATGTTAATGCAGATATGGACATCATACATGTATGTTAACACAGATACAGAGGTCACACATACCTTTTAAATATACATACCTGTTAATACAAACAGATATCTTGCATATTAAGCACACATAAGGATTTATGCAGCCGGTAGTCATAATACATGTTAAACATGCATGTGCATTAATGTGGACATCATACATACATGCAAATCAGACACAGATGTACTACATGTTAGATTTACATGCATGTTAATGGAGATGCAGGCATCATACATGTTGGCCTTACATGCATGTTAATACACATGTATATATCAGACAAGCAAGAGGGTCAGAAAAGCTTTCTGTAACTTTGTTCCTTATTCCTAAGACTGAATTAAACATCTCCAATGATCTTTATTTAGATGGCTTATTAAAATTAATATTATTTTTTCAAGTCCCAACTACCTCAGGAACCGGGAGTGAAACTACTGGGGTTGCCATTTTTGACTATGAATGCTTGAAAGTAAAAACTGGTAAGAATGTTGTTCATAATTTTTTTTAAACTTCTCTCTGTTGCCTTTCAACCCACACTCTTTTTTAAAGATCCATATTTAAAAATCAAGGAGTCATAATACAGTTAGATAAAAGAAATAAGTCCCAATATTCAGTAGCAGTATAGAGTAACTATAGTTAACAACAATATTTTGTATATTTCAAAGTAGCTACAAGAGAGGATTTGAAATGTTACCAACCCATAGAAATGATTCCTACCTGAGGTGATGGATACCCCAGGTACTTGATTTGATCCTTATACATTTTATGCATGTAACACATACTCACATGTACCCCATAAATATGTAAAATACTTTGTATCAATAGGAGAAAAAAGTCAAGGAGTTAAGGAAAGGGTATGTACATATACACATTTTCTTTCTTTTTCCAAGTATATATAGAAATATGAAACAGTCTGATAAACTTCTTTTTGAGAATTACCTGCAAAGGCACATTAAAATACCATCTATTTTAATTGACCATTTTCTACCCAAGTTAGTGACTGCATATCAAGGATAAATGGATATTTCCTTCTCTAACATCTTTTTCACATTCAAAATCAATTTTATTAAGATGTGATTTTTATGTAGTAAAATGCTCACATTTTAAGAATCTGGTATGATGAGTTTTGACAAATATATATGCCCATGTAATCATCACCCCAATCAAGATATAAAACATTCCTTTCACTCTAGAAAGTTCCCTCGTGCTCCATCCTCACCAGTTTCTCCAGTCCTGCTCCCTGGTAACCTCTGTTCTGCTTTCTGTCTTCTTATTCGTTTTTATGCTGTCATCTTCTTTGTCTCTCACTGACTCTTAGCTAATATGGTAGAAATGTTCCTCTCATTGAATCTCATTCAGTATCCTGCTTTCCAGGCCTTTGTGGCAGAATAAACTGACATTCAACTGCACATTTTTTTTAAAGATGGGGTATAATTCAGGTTTAGGAATACAGATGTTCATTATGCAGGTACCCTTCTTGATGAGGTGGGCCCCTCCCTCCCCTGGCAGTTTCCCTCAACTGCCAATCCCACGCCCCCTCGCCTGGCAGTTTCCCACTACTGCCAATCCCTTTCTTTTTTTTCTTTTTTTTTTGAGTTGGAGTCTCACTCTGTCGCCCAGACTGGAGTGCAGTGGCCGCTCCCGGCCACCGCAGCCTCGACCTGCTGGGCTCTGGCGATCCTTCCGCCTCAGCCTTCCAAGTAGCTGGAACTACAGGCGAGTGCTACCACACCCGGCTGATTTTTTGATTTATTGTAGGGATGAGGTCTCGCCAAGTTGCCCAGGTGGGTCTCGAACCCGTGGGCTCAGGCAATACACTCACCTCAGCCTCCCAAGGCGCAGGATTACAGGCTGAGCCACCGAGCCTGGCTGCCAATCCCTTTCTTATAGTATTATGATAATTACTCAAGGTCCGCTTATGAGTGAGAACATATGGTACTCTGTTCTTTGCTTCTGTGATAGATCACTGAGTATGATCGACTCTAAATCCATCCAAGTTGCTGTGAAGTCCACATGTTTGTCCTTCTTTATGACTGCATAATATTCCATTGTGTATATGTGCCACATTTTTTTTTTATCCAGTCCAGTTTCAATGGGCAGCATGGTTGGTTCCATGTTTTTGCTATTGTGAATAGAACTGTAACAAACATGCATGTGCAGGTATCTTTTTGGTAGAATGACTTGAGTTCCTCCAGGTGTATTCCCAATAGGGGGATTGCTAGGTCATGTGGAAGGTCAATTTCTAGTTCTTTCAGAAATCGCCACACTGTCTTCCAAAGAAGTTGCACTAGTTTGCATTCCCACCAGCAGTGTAGAAGCATTCCTTTTCCCGCATCTTCACCAGCATCTGTTGTTGGTTTTATTAATGATGGCCATTCTTACTGGCTTAGGTGGTATCTCAATGTGGTTTTGATTTGCATTTCTCTGGTAATTAGTGAGGCTGAGCACTTTTTCATGTTCTCTTGGCTGCCCATATATCTTTTTTTGAGAAGTGTCTACTCATGTCTTTTGCCCACTTTTTAATGGGTTTTTTTTCTTTTTGGCGCGTTTGAGTTCCTCGTAGATCCTAGATGTTAGGCCTTTGTCAGACATACAGTTGGCAGATATATTTTCCCATTCTGTGGGCTGTCTCTCTGCTCTCTTGATGGTTTATTTTGCTTTGTGGAAGTTCATCAGTTTGATAAGGTTCCAAGTGTCTAACTTATTCCTTAAGGTATTGGCCTTTAGGGTTCTGAATAGGAATTGGTTGCCAGTTCCAATTTCCATAAGGGTGTCTCCTGCATTTTCTAAGATTCTTATAGTTTGAGGTATTATGTTTAGGTCTTTGGTCCATTTAGAGTTAATTTTCATGTGTAGTGATAGGTAAGGGTCCTGTTTCAGTCTTCTGCATGTGATCAGCCAGTTTTCCCAGCACCATTTACTGAATAGGTTCTCCTCTCCCCAGTGGTTGTTGTTGGAGGCTTTGTCAAAGATGAGTTGGTTGAAGAATTGAGGCTTTGCTTCGGGAATCTCTA
>NW_007260485.1:858379-862434 GCF_000164805.1 Carlito syrichta
TGAGCAGTGTTTTGTAGTTCTCATTGTAAAGGTCTTTCACTTCTCTGGTTAGGAAGATGCTGAGGTATTTCTTTGTGTGTGTGTGTGTGGCTATTGTGAATGGAATTGTGCTTTTTATTTGACTCTCTGCCTGCTTGTTGTTGGTGCATAAGAATGCAACTGTCTTTTGCACATTTATTTTGTACCCTGAGACTTTGCCAAGGTCCTTTATCAGTGCAAGCAGCTTTTTGACAGATTCTTTTGGATTTTTGAGGCATAGGATTATATCATCAGCAAAGAGGGATAACTTGACTTCCTCTTTTTCTATTTGAATACCCCTTATTTCCTTCTCTTGTCTAATTACCCTAGCTAGGACTTCCAACACAATGTTGAACAAGAGGGGTGAGAGTGGGCAGCCTTGTCTTGTTCCAGTTTTCAGGGGAAATGTTTCCAGTTTCTGTCTATTTAGCAATATGTTAGCTGTGGGTTTATCATAGATGGCACTTACTATTTTGAGGTATGTTCCTTCTATACCTAGTGTTTGAGGGTTTTTGTCAAGAAGGGATGCTGGATTTTACCAAAAACTTTTTCTGCATCAAATTATATAATCATGTAGTTCTTGTTTTTACATCTGTTGATGTATTTAATTACATTTATGGTCTTGCAAATGTAGAACCAACCCTAAATCCTGGGGATGAACCCTACTTGGTCATGGTGGATGATTTTTGAGATCAACTGCACATTTATAGTAACTTCTCTTTTTAAAATTAAATTAGTTTGTACATATCTACCAAAAAGACACCTGCATCTATATATTTATCGCAGCACAATAGCAAAAACATGGAAGTAACCTAAATGCCCATCAGTGGTGGATTGGATAAAGAAAATGTGGTACAACACCATGGACTGTTACACAGTCATAAAAGAGAATGAAAGCATTCTCCTTTGAATGCAATGTGGATGCAGCTGGAGACCATTTTTCCAAGTGAATGAACAAGAACAGAAAACTGAATACCTTATGTTCTCACTTAAAAGTGGGAGCAAAATACTAGTTACAGATGGGCAAAAGGAAGAAAGCAACAGGCACTGGGGAGAAAAGGAGGGAATCAAGGGTTGAAAAACTACCCATTGGATACCATGTTTACGATTTGGGTGACGGACTCCACAGGATCCCAAGCCTCACCATCACACAATATGCACAGGTACCTTTGAAATCTAAAATAAAATAAAAATTAAGTAATTATTCTTTGATGTTGTTAAAGATAGTATCCAACACTTAAATTCTGCCTTATGGTTTTTGAAAGATTTTACATAATATTATCTCATTTGATCCCCACAGAAGCTCTGTGAGGGATGGAGGCCCTGTGCTGTTGTGATCCAATTTTACAGAGAACTCAGAGAGGCTAAGTGACTGGCCCTAAGGCACAAAGTTACAGAGCAAGGACCGGTGATGTGCTGGTAAACCAGCTCTCTGGAATTTAATAACGAACAAGTAAGCCCTGCTTTGTAGTGTTTGCCAATTTCTATGTGTAAATACTCCCACCATGGCCAAGGATGTCACTCGTCCAGGAGCTAGGAAGAGATGCATACACTTGCCCCTTGGGAACCGGCAGGAGCCAGCTCTAACACACCTCTGAAAACACCTGGGTTCTCCAGATCTCTTTCCACTGCTCTTTGCTGCCTCCCTACATGACAATAAATTTTTTTTCATATTTTTTAGGGCGATTTATCCTAAAGTTATTTAACTTTTTTTTAAAATCATGCCCATGGCTTTAGCCTCTATTGAAAATCCTTATGTTTTAGGCATTGCTTCAAGAGCCATCAAACCAACACTGGGACTGGTTGATCCTCTGCACACCCTCCACATGCCTCCTCGGGTGGTCGCCAACAGTGGTTTTGATGTGCTTTGGTAGGTACTGGTGGCAATTGGAAGGGCTTTTTCAGTACTGAGACTATGGATAGTATTTTGTTGCACAAAGCACTTGTAAGTAAGCATCCATTGATTAGCACCCCATATCACCCTAGTTTTCGCTGTCATTATCTCCTTTCCTACACAAAAACATTGAAGCTGTGAAGATTGGTGACTAGGTGAGGTCTGGTATGGGCCACACAACTGCTATTCAAGGTGGACCACCCTAGCCACAGCTGTGGCCCCAGGATGCAGCTAACAGAGCAGTTTAAGCCAGCATGCACCATCCCAGGAATACGCTAGCTGCCTTTACAGCCATACTAACTAGGAAACACCTCAGGCTGCATACAGGGAAAGGAGTTAACACCTCAAGGACACCCCAGGACCAGCACACTGTATCAGCACCTTCACATCATCAGTTCACTTCAGTGCTATGAGAAAAAAGACCTTCATTTTATTGAAAAAGAAAACTAGGTTGGAGATGTTTCATGACCTTTCAAGTCTTTCTGTGGCTTTCCATACCTACTGTCCAAAGGTCACGCTCCTTGGGCCTTGAATGCCCCAATGTTCAGATTTTCATCTCCCTGGAGACTCACCTTTCAATTTCAGGGGAGCATGTGCACCTTGATAGACCCTCTGATGACCCTCCTTTTCTCTCTTGTCAAGTACAACTGACCAGTCAGACTTTGTTCTTCCCCACTGGCAGGCCTGTATATTGTTTCTGAGACACTCTGTCTTCATGTGATCATCTCCGCACTGTACTATGCGCTTGACAAGGACAGAACCATCTTACTTCTCTGTCCCTGCACAGGACTGTCGCATTGTAGATGCTGAATTAATCCCTGTTGAATGAAATTTACACAAGCAGGCAGTGACAGAGTTAGGATTCACATCCAGGTCTCTAGATCCCTGGTCTGCTCTCCCCACTATGTTATGCTGACTGCCAAGAGGCTGTAGAAGATTATATCCAACTCCATTCTGGTCAATATTTTCAGAATTTTGATGAGCCATCTCCTAATAACTGGGATACAGGAAATAAGATCATCCTCCCTAGCTGTAAACTGTATAATAAACAAATCATGGCCCAAAGCAGTCACCTTTATGTGAGTAACTCACAGGCTCAAAGACTTCACTGGTATCAAAGCAGGGAGTGGACTCATCAGGGAAGAGAATGATGGTAGTTGTTCTTCCAAGTGCTATCCAAGGGAGAGAACATCTGGCCTGAGAAATTTGCCCTTAAGGCTCAGTGGATGGACAAGTTATATGTTAAACCTTGCAGGTAATTTCCCATGTTAGCACTCCATGGGCCATCCTAGAGCTTGATTATAGGGAGAGAAGGTGCCATCTTGAAGACTCAGGTGTCTGTCCTCCTCCGCAGTTATGTCTCTCTCTCTCTCTCTCTCTCTCTCTCTCTCTCTCTCTCAATGATGTCTCGCTATGTTGTCTAGGCTGATCTCGAACTCCTGGGCTCAAGCAATCCTCCTACTGCAGCCTCTCAAAGTGCTGTGATTACAGGCATGAGCCACCACACCCGGCTTTATATTTCTCATTGTAAATCAATAATCTGACCTCCAGGTTTTACACGTAACTTGTAAGAGCTCAACTCAGTGAGTCCGTCCCTGAGAAACAAATCTGCTCTTGGATTCAGAATCTAGATGCAATCTAGATGTGCTACAAGACAGAGGTCAGAATCTGGCCATAGTGAACTTACGGGCATCTGTCCTACTTCTGTGGACACCTCATTCTTGCATTTGTTCACACATTCCCTATTTAGAACCACAATGCCACAACATCCATCTACAAACTAATTTTCAAAAAAATTTCTAATGCTTTGCCCAAAAAATAGTTATCTGCTTCTAGATATGTGTGAAAGACAGTAAATCCTCCGTTTTGAGACTGAAAACTATAATGTATGCAAAACATCATTCATGTTGCACTGTATTCTAGATGGTGATATTTCTTCTCATCTTCTGCTGTTGATGAGCTGGGAGCTATGGCAGGAGAGCAGGAGAAGGCAGCTCTGAAGCTTAGTTCTCGAAATAGCCAACTCTGACTTTTGGACACAGGAAAAAGGATCAGATTTTTTTTCAGGCCAAAAATTAATAGTGAGTAACAAGTTTTACAATGTGCCAAGCACTATTCTGATTTTTTTTTTTTTTTTTTTTTT
>NW_007260485.1:862656-898496 GCF_000164805.1 Carlito syrichta
TTGATATTTTTTTGAGTTGGAGTCTCACTCTGTCGCCCAGACTGGAGTGCAGTGGCCGCTCCCGGCCACCGCAGCCTCGACTTGCTGGGCTCCGGCGATCCTTCCGCCTCAGCCTTCCGAGTAGCCGGAATTACAGGCATGCGCTACCATGCCCAGCTGATTTTTTGATTTATTGTAGAGATGAGGTCTCGCTGCCCAGGCAGGTCTCGAACCCGCGGGCTCAGGCAATCCATTCACCTCAGCCTCCCAAAGGCGCGGGATTACAGGCTGAGCCACCGAACCCAGCTTATTTTTACTTTTTGTAAAGACTAGGTCTTGCTGTGTTACCCAGGTTGGTTGGGCACTATTCTAAATACTTTACATGGATCAACTCATATAGCTTTCACAGCTGCACCATGAAGCAATATTATTATTTTTCCCTGTCTTAGAATCATAGGAAGGGTATTGCCTTGCCTACATCCACAGTGGGAAGATCCAGTGCCAGAACTGACATCTGGGCAGCTGACCTCAGAGTCTGTGTTCTCACCCACTACACCATACTCATAACAGGAGTCTAGTGTAACTATGATCTCAGTGGCATTTGATTAATGCAAGGGATAAAATGGTAAATATCTTCTACAAGGAAGTCATTTGTTTTTTAGATTCAGTGCTTTTCTCATGGCTCAAATGTATAATAATTCAGCATTATAAAGATTTACTTATACTAGAAAAGAGCGATATGTAATCTTATATGTACCAGCCAAAAACATTGCCATGCTGTTAGTGTAAACTTGACTGTATTATTTTCTCCAATAAGCGATGACTAACATGGATTGTGATCATCAACACTGAATAGCATATCCGTAGTGGAGTGAATGCTAAGCATTTCCAAGACAGTTTATAATCTAAAGGCAGGAAAGGAGGCAGACCACGCCTTTCGATCTGTGTAATTTAAATATTTCTTGTAGCCATGCCCTGGAGTCATACACTGCCATCCCCTACCACATGCGGAGCCCCTGCCCTTCAAATCCTATCACTCGGCCGGCATACCAGGGCAGCAACCCAATCAGCGACATTTGGGCGGTCCATGCGCTGCGGATTGTTGCTAAGTATCTGAAGAGGTATGTCATCCCAAAGGGGACAGAAACAGAACAGCAACCCACATGCTGCCCTCAAATGAAACATGATGTGCTTGATCCTGAAATATCCCAAGAAGGTCTGTTCACTGGAAGATCAGTCAAATGGACGCACAGAAGCACCAGACACCAGCAGCCTCTGGTAGGATCAGAGGCCTGGGCAGATGAAAACTGGATCCTTCAGTCTGAAAAACTGAAGGCTGCCTATAGATAAAATAGGAGCCCCTAATTTATGAAGGATGCAGATAAAATAAATAGAGCATTGTTCATCTAAGTTTCAAAACCAAAGCTAGGATGAGGGGTGATATCTCTTGAGATTTGGCTACCCGGGGCAGAAATGAGACCCACTCAGGCAGAAGGATGTCGGTGGTATTCACCCACCCATTGAGTAAACTCACTTGAACTAAATTTAAGAAATAAATGTGTAGAGATTGCTGTCCCAGGAGACATAAGAGATAGAAAATGTAAAAGGATTCCTAAAAGACTGAAAGATTTTTTAATATCAATACATATATACATGCATTCATAGCCATAAGCTGTGGGAGGGCAAAGCTCCAAGAGAGCAAAGACATATTAGAGATGAAAGCGGATACCTGAGTCATTAGGACAGATGCAAAGTTGGACTCACTTTTGTATTTATATGTATTGGAGGGAAAGGCACAGGTAGGCTAGGCCTAGACATGAACATGTCAGGCCTTGAGCTAGAAACTCTATTGACATGGGGGCCTTGGGGCTGCACTTTGTAGTATGTCTGATAATTAAGTTCACGAACTCATCCTAGAAAATGTGCTATACACCTCATTGCTGAATATCAGTATTCAAAGGGGTCACCTTCAAAGGACTCCCCTTAGGCAGCTATGCACTGACACTAGTCCCTAGTCCACCTGTCAAAGCAATTTTGGAACTCTTTTTCTGGAATGACCATCAGAGCTGTCACTGTATTACCGTGAATGCCACCAAAATGTCTCCTTTCAGGATTTCCATTATCTTCAGGTGAAGAAAAAATTCATTAGCGATCAGATCCGGTGAGTAGGGAGGGGGCTTGTTTACTGGCTAAAAACTCCCTCACAGACAGTGCTGTGTGAGCTGGTGAATTGTCGTGATGCAAGAGCTCCTTTAGGACCATTTTGCACACACCTTTCTCATGCCAAGATTTTCCTGTTTCTCTATCAAAGTTTATTTGATCTGCTATGCTTCTCACAGTCAGCCGATGATTCTGATGCACAATTTGTTGAATTTTTGCAATGTTTTCATCAGCTCTGCTCATTACTGGCTGACCTGACCTCTCTTCATCAGTAATACTTTCTTTCCTCTTAGAACAACGTTTAATCCATTAGTACACTGCCATTTTCTTCATGGCATTATCTTGGACCAATATGGCTCTGATTTTACTTTCACTTTTGCCAAGTTTAACAATAAATTTAATGTTTGTTCCTGGTTCTAATTCAAGCTCCTGCATTTTCACGATGGAACACAAAAACCTGCAACAACAATAATGAACGCCACTCAGCAAGACACTGCCACACGTGGACACAAACACAGCTATGAGACACTTACATACCAAGGTTCTGAAACCTTACTGAGCTGTTTGTACAGTGCTGCCAATGCAAGCGCACAGTGGCAAGTTCTTGAACTTAATTGTCAGGCAGGGAGAAGAGACCTGGAACTATTTCAGGTTTGTGGGAGACCCCTGGGGAAAGAGAGCAGCATTTAACTAGAGACAAGCAGACAGAGATCATAGGGAGCTAGTTTGTTTGGCAGGGACACAGGCTTGGCAAAGCCACAGTGGGAGATGAAGGGGAGAGATGGACAGAGGAAAAGCTGGAAGCCCCATTATCTGCTACTTCACCTTGTCATTCAGGGAATAAGGAATATTGGGTTTTGCAAAGGCAGTACGAATGCCTGACCATTCCAAATGAAAGGACTATTCCAAAGGAAAGAAGAAAAAAGTCTACGGCACTTTTATTCATAACAGGAACACTTACTCAAGGCAAAATTGCAAAAAAATACAAGGGAGAAGTAGGTTCTCTTGGCAGTGCCGAGGCTTCCTGCCAAGGGAACCTGGGGCAGAATTTCCATTCCGTGAGTGCAGAAGGGCTGAATAGAAACTGAAAAGGGCCTTTGAGAATTTGCCTTCCTGAGGTGGTATTGAGGACACACAGACCAAGCAAGGGTTTGTCTTATATCAACAACCCCTTCCACAATAATAATGTAAGGATATGTGCGTTTCCCACAGATGGATCTGATTTGAGGCAGTGTTACAGAAAGAAGGATGACTGGCCAGGCTGGGTCTGGCCTGCTGGTAGCTCCAGGCGACAGGGGCTCACTTCAGCAAGCTGGTCTCGCCTGGTGTACTCTGAGAATATGTTTACTCTATGTCCACTCACAGCTGCCATCAAGGGCATTGACAAATGAAGAAGAGGAATGAGTTTCAAGGCACTTTCCTAGAGCAACTCTCACAGTCCAAGCATCAGTATGTTGCTTCCTCCGGCACTTTTATGTCACATGAGCAGCTGACAGCATATTTATTATGCCTTTGCTGAAATCACGGATGAGAAAATATGTTTCCCTTCAGTTTTCATTTAGAAGACAAGCCGTCGTTTGAATAACTTCCCAAATTGTTCTTCCTACCAAGTAGCATTTCTGTTTTTCCTTATCTTTCCCTAAGGCTATTCTTTATTCGGTAGGAAATGCCAATGTTGATGTGTTATTGTTAGGTGTTTATATCATTCACAGGGCTGTCAGAAATCCTGATGATCTCGAAGCAAGGTCTCATATGCACTTGGCAAGTGCCTTTGCTGGCATTGGTTTTGGAAATGCTGGTGTTCATCTGTGGTGAGTGAATTTGAGATTTCATTTATTTACTCAAGTTATTGCTTTTACATGTTTAAAACATGTTTGTAATTCAGAACAGGTAGTAAAATTTAAATATTGAGGAAGAAATGTAACTTTAAGTCCCTAAAGATATTCTTAATTTAAATGTATTTATTGGGTCACATGTTGTTTTTAACAGATTTTTAAGATATAATTCACAAGCTCTACAATTTACCCACTAAAAATGTACAGTTCAATGAGTTTTAATGTATACAAAAGTTGTGCAACCATTGCCACAATGAGTTTTAGAACATTTTATTGCCCCCAAAGAAATCCCGTACCCCCCTAGCTGTCATCCACCAATTCCTCCACCTCTCCCAGTAAACTGATTTACTTTCTATCTACTGATTTACTTTCTATCTCTATAGATTTCCCCATTCTAGACATTTAATATAAATGGAATCACATAATATGTGGTCGTTTGTGTCTGGCTTGTTTGTCTTAGCATAATGTTTCCAAGTTTCACTCATGCATCAGTTCCTCATTCCTTTTTATTGCCAAATAGCATTCCATTGTATGGATATAACACATTTTATCTTTTCATCAGTTGATGAACATTTGGATTGTTACTTTTGACCACTATGAATAATGTTGCTATGAACAGTAGTGTACAAGTTTTTGTACAGACATGTTTTCATTTATCTTGTTATATATGTAGAAGTGAGCTGGGCTCGGTGGCTCAGCCTGTAATCCCGTGCTTTGGGAGGCCGAGGTGAGTGGATTGCCTGAGCCTGAGGGTTCGAGACCTGCCTGGGCAACTTGGCGAGACCTCGTCTCTACAATAAATCAAAAATTAGCCGGGTGTGGTAGCACGCGCCTGTAGTTCCAGCTACTTGAAAGGCTGAGGCGGAAGGATCGCCGGAGCCCAGCAGGTCGAGGCTACGGTGGCCGGGAGTGGCCACTGCACTCCAGTCTGGGTGACAGAGTGAGACTCCAACTCAAAAAAAAAAAAAAAAAGTGAAATTGCTGGGTCATACGGTAATTTTGTGCTTAAATTTTGAGAAACTGCCAGACTGTTTTCCACAGCGTCTGTACCATTTTACATTCCCACTCAGTGGAGAGGGCACATCCTCACCATGTATTGAGGATTTTTAAAATTTAAATGCAGGATGTTTTTTCTCTAATCTCTCACACAAAAAAGAGAAGTATCAGAATGTTAGTCAATAACCCAGGATTAATCTCTTTGATTGGAACTTTTTGGTATGTTGCTTTAAAATTGAAATCAATGAACACTAAGAATTAAAACTAAGCCGTGCTTAGGGTGAGTGCAATGGAATGGTCATCCTCAAACTCTGCCGCCGATGGGAGCATAAATTGGTAATATCTTTCCAAAAAGCAATTGAGCAAAATGTACCCAGAGATTGAAAAATATTTATACCCCTTGGCCCACTAATTCAACTCTAGTAATCTAGCCTAAAGAAATACCCATGATATGATAAAAAATTTCTATATACGGATGTTCAGCTAAGTGCCAATTATAATTGAAAAGTTAAGAATCAACTTAAATTTCCAACAGCTTGGGAATGGTTAACTAAAGTACAGTACTTAAATAATAAAACCAGGCCATTAAAAATAAAGTTTTAGAACAGAAAATTATATGAGAAAATGTTTACCAATAATATTAAATAGCAGAAGCAATGTATAACACTACATGCATACTGTGATTATAAATTAGATATATGCATCAAATGACTAGAAGAAAATAGGATTTTGGATAATTTTTATTTTCTTCAAAGAACATAAAAACTGTTAAAAACAATCAACTCAAAATATTGAATATTGCTTGAAAGTTACTTTTAAAAGCTACAAGAACCCTTTAATATAATGAAAACACACTCAGCAGTAATTCTCTGAATATTGTGAAGCCCAAGAGAAGTAAAGCACATTCCAAAGAACCCAACAACTCCAAGAACCAGTAATTTTCAATGTGTGTCATGAAGGATGGTCGGGGGGCACCTTTTTGTAGATAGATATTTATACAGTTCACCAAAATAATTCTTTCCATGAAATGTGAATCTTTTGCTAAATAACCACAAAGTCATCCAATAACCCACATTAAAAAACTTACAGGCACAGGCCTGGTGTGATGGCTTCAAACCTGTAATCCCAACACTTTGGGAGGCCAAGGTGGGAGGATCACTTGAGGCCAGGAGTTCCAGATCAGCCTGGTCAATACAGTGAGACCTCATCTCTACAAAAAAAATAAGATAAATGAATTAAAACTAAAATTAAAAAAGACATATGAACCATTTTACTCACATAAAGCATTTATTTCATTTTTAGCATATTAACTGTTAATGTATTGACTTGTTACGATGCTTATCTTCTATATCATTTAGTCAACTATATTTTTATATTTGTTTACTTAGAAGTCAAGAGAATATAAGAATCTTTCAGTAAAAACAAAAACCAAAGTGCCTTTTCTGGATGACAACTAAATCTAAATAAATCCTTAAGGTAGAACTCAGGCAAGAGAAATCAGTCAAAATAGGATTGATTAACATAGTCCCTAGGCTAAAATAATCATTGATGACTTAACTCATTCGTATATAATATTTGAAAGGATCTATCAATTATTGGCAGGACAGATCACAGGTAGGTCAGGCTTGTATGTTATCAAATGCAGCACACCCTCACTCACAAAACTCCCTCTGGTTTGATCATCGGTGTGAGCATTAGCATCCTGCCAAGGAGGTGCTGGGGCAAAAGAACAAACACACACCGAGAGCTTAGTACAGAACTTCAAAGTGATTTCTCAATTCTTCGAGATCATAAGGTTAACCAGCATGTTTTTTTTTTTTTTTGAGTCAGGGTCTCATCGCTCAGGCTGGACTGCAGTGGCACGTCATGGCTCACTGCAGCCTTGACCTCGCGGGCTCAAGTGATCCTTCCACCTCAACCTTTGTAATAGCTGAGACTACAAGCATGCACCGCCATGCCCAGCTAATTGTTTATTTATTTTTTTGTAGAGACAAAATCTCATTGTGTTGCCCAGGCTCGTCTCCAACTCCTGGGATCAAGCATCCTAGCCCCTCAGCCTCCCAAGTGCTGTGATTTCAGGCATGGGCCACTGCACCTGGCTAATACTCTTTAATGACATTCGGTACTGTGAGCATTTGAACTTGAACATTTCAGAGGTTTTGTTAATGAATATGCTAAACGTACTATGCATCATAATACGTCCTTTTATCCAAGAACACTGAACATTAACTTTGCAAGGTAATAATACTGTTCAGAGACTGTGATAGGCTCCTCATAAGAGTGTCTTTGAATTGTTTACTTGAATTCTGATATCTGCATGTCAACATAGGATTTTCTTTCTTTTCTAGCCATGGAATGTCTTACCCAATTTCAGGTTTAGTGAAGAAATATAAAGCAAAGGATTACAATGTGGATCACCCACTAGTGGTAAAAAATAATTAATAATAATAAATTATTTAATTAAATAGTAATATTCTTCACAATTTCCATGGAAGTTTGTCAATTCTGAATGCTCAGAGTAACCTAATATATAGAATATACAGAAAAGAACAGTTTTGCCCCCTGTCAGTCACTGTGTTCCATTTCTCCCCAGCCCCATGGCCTTTCTGTGGTGCTCACATCCCCAGCAGTATTCACTTTCACAGCCCAGATGTTTCCGGAGCGGCACCTGGAGACAGCTGAAATATTAGGTATGAACGATTACTCATAAATCTGTGGCCCACACAGGCAGAGCATTTTCTAGGGTTGCTTCTGAAGATAACCCATAAAAGATAATACCAAAAAAACATATTGCTTAATAATAAAATGTCAGTGATTTGTCCAAAGTCCTATATCTACCACTAAAATTCAGTAATGTTATGCTTCTAAGAGTCTATTCACAATGAAATGGAATCAAATATTGATTCTGTTATGTTTGTGTAATTACTGTATATAATACGTGTGAAAACTGAAAACAGCTTACTGTTCAAAAAAGTTTCCTCTGTTTTCATAGGAGAAGAAAGGATAACTCTTTATATACTTTTAATGTTATAAATAGCTTTTGCTATGTTGAATTGATAATAAAATGAATCTAATCTGGAAGCAACAGTGAATTCCCAGTCATAGAGAATCTAAACTAGAAACTTTATAAAACTATCTCAAAAGAGGAATCTATTTGCCATACTGTAGGATAAATAAATGTCTGTAACAAATCCACAGTGCCTTTTGAATCTTACCAGAAATAAAATGATATTCAAGACAACTTTAATGCACTGTAAGTAAAATGCGGTGTTTTTCTAGTACAAGAACTATTTTAAGTAGAACTGAGTATTTGATTAACTTGCAAAACACCTTATTCCACCACTTGTGTTTAGTTAGGAAAGGAAAGGAAAGGCTAAAAAGAAAACTTCATTATGTTCTTCTAGCCCAGCCGTTGGAGAGATTACTTCCAAGAAGGTAGGAAGGACCGCAGACATCCTCCTTTGAGTGCTCGCTGAGGCCCAGGTGCTGTGCTGGGAATGTTAATGACACAAGCCAGGGCAGAGAGGAGGCCCTGGGTTCCATATCCCCATGGGTGCTTCAGAAAATAGTGCCATCTTTGCCAAGGATCCCTTTTCCCTCTCAGACAAGAGATGTTGGAACTCAGCTATCTTTGTAAATACACAAACAGTGTAAATAAGGCAAGGAGGGGCACTCAGGTCATAAGATTAATGGCACATGGGAAAGTCTTAGAAAACTTAAAATTAACAAATCCAGGCAATCAGCAACATTACTGAGAAGGCAGTTCCTCTGTTAGACAAAATTCAAGCTGAAAGAACACACCAATTGTTCTTGGAACAGGAAATTTTTACATTATTCCACATTTAGCTATTCAATATTTTGAGTCTCTGAGTAATCTTAGATTTTCTCAGGTTTAAATCAATGTGTTCTCTTCCCTACGCCTTTTTTTTTTTTTTTCTTTCTCTTTTCTGAAACACTTCATAGGAAAATGCAGAGGTTTTGATGGTGTGTTTTATGGCAGCAATCCCGGGAACATAAAAACCTCATAAACCTTGTATCATGTGTCGCCTCTCCACCTAATCCGTATTTTAGCTGCTGCTAGAGTAATACAGACTGGTCTTGTTGGGCAAGGGTTTACCTTTCATGCGGCTGCTCTCCCAACTAGCCCTGTATGTTCTGTTCATACCTTTCCCAGGATTACTAAAACAATTCTCACAAAGAGAGGGCTAGAAACCACTTTCACGGTGGGCTTCAATATGGAGGTGAACTGCACGATCTGGCCTCCTTTTGAATACCACGAGAGAAAATGGACTTGAACTGCTACATGAGGCATTTCGGACAGACTTCATATAGTGCTCTTTTCAATTTGTAGAGGGCTTCACTTCTTGGCAGTGAATGTGTTCGACTAGAAGAGATGGGGTGAGAGTGCTAAGGGTTGTAAAATCAGTTCCCTTCCTCTGGGATCTTTCACTTGCCACCCTGTCTGAGAACACAACCCCATGCAGGGTTCTTCCAGATTGACAGCTCTATGATTATGTGTCTTAATTATTAATTACATCAAGCTTCTGCCATTACAAATCTCCAGCCTTGGCAAACTTCTTCCCATGTCACCATCATCATTATTATCTGCATATGCAGCACAGTTTTCTGAGAGTCTTCACGATCTTGGTTCTAACTGGTTCTATAATATTTATTTAGAGGAACCTACCTTGCCCTTTGGCAAGAGTCTAAACTAAAAACTGTTTTGTTTTGTTTTTTTGAGTTGGGGTCTCACTCTATCACCCAGGCTGGAGTGCAGCAGCAATAATCACAGCTCACTGCAGCCTCGACTTCCTGGGCTCAGGCAATCCTTCCACCTTAGCCTCCCAAGTAGCTGGGACTACAGGCACACATCACCGCACCCAGCTAATTTTTGGTTTCTTTGTGGAGACAAGGTCTCGCTATGTTGTCTAGGCTTGAACACCTGGGCTCAAGCAATCTTCCTGCCTAGGCCGCCCAAAGTGCTGGGATATCAGGTGTGAGCCACTGTGCCCAATCTTTAAAAAGTTTTATAGCACATAATCTATTTTCTTCCTTCTCAGTGGTTAGTTTTGGAGTTTTTGAACTTCTATAGCCTTGTCTCACATGGTGTTTGTTTGCAAAAGGTTTATCTTTTTCTAAGCTGTTGCTGCAAAAAAAGACATTGAACACATACACCTCTAGATGTCAGCAAATTCCAGGCCTTGAAAATTACATAAGCTGTGTTTTCTCCTACAGGCATTCATTCCTCCTCATCCAAACACCAGCCTTCTTTCTTGGTCTTCGTTCTGTGCTTCAGTTCTTGGCTGTTCCCACCACACAAGGGACCAGCATGTAGGATTTGGCAGTCCCTCAGAAACGTGAGAGCCAAGTGAACTCCCCCGGCCAACTCAGGCTGGCCTCAAGGGAGGCACACAGTGTCCCAGTGTTAGGGAGACCCAATAGATGCACACTCTGTGTTCACTGATCTTGTGACCGAACTCCACCCAGAGCCCATTTCTTGGTCTCTCCCTATAGTTACTGCTCTGTGTCTTCTAGGAGCTGACACCCGCACTGCCAGGATCCAGGATGCTGGGCCTGTGTTGGCAGACACGCTCCGGAAATTCTTGTTTGACCTGGATGTTGATGATGGCCTAGCAGCCGTGGGTTACTCCAAGGCTGATATCCCTGCACTAGTGAGAGGAACGCTGCCCCAGGTAAGAGACCGGCACACTTCTCACTCCCCATGAGGGAGTGCAGGCCTCCAGAAGGACATGCTCCTTTTGGGGCATATTAAAGGGGCTGGAAACCGGGGGTCCCCCAGCGGTCCTCAGGTGTCCTCAACAGCAGACTGTGGTCTCTCCTTCCCTGATGGAGCAGGGCAAGGGTGTCTCACTTTTAGGTTCTTCCATGTAGCTGCGGCTGAGGTAAGGCTTGTATGGTGCCGCTGAAGGGATTATTTACGAAAATTCAAGGCAAAAACAACCCGGTTGATCTTGAACTATGGCAGTATTTCTCTTTTCCCTATTTCTGCTCTTTTAAGGGTATCCTATAAAAAAAACTATGTGAAGCTGGGCCAGAAGGGCCACCAATGTTATTTTCTATTATAAAAGAGTTACAAATTTCTACTATTTTGTAAAGAATAGGCATGACCTTTAAATTAACATTATTACAAAATTGCTTTTCAATGAACGTAGGAGATTGTAAAAAAGATGGCATTCATCAAATGAATGCTAGCGTCACCATGAGACAGGCAGGACAAAGGAAATAGCAGAAGAGCAATTGAGCAAATGTCATACTACACATTGCTACCACAATTTAATCCAACTTCAAAAAGTAATACAAAGCTAACTCACTTAAAATGTGTATACATTTTGGGGGGCACCCCTTGTATAAATGAAAGATAAATAGAGGAGTCTCAAAGTGTAGCAAAGGCCCAGGACTAACCCACAAACCCTTAATTCTAACCCATAAGTTCAACGGACTAAGTAGCCAAAAATATGACTAAGGCCATCACAGTCATTTTATCCAAACCTACTAGACTGTAAGTTCTGTGCGGGCAGGACTCTGTCTACTTTGCTCATCCATCCTCCACTGTACCTATCTCAAGCTAGTAAACTTGTTAAATGAACGTATACCTGCAGCCCTCTCCTCCTAAATCCTCTGTCCAGGTAAGCTTAATAGCTGAATGGCAGTAACTTTTTGAGAAGTTTCCTTAGACTGGCTAGGACTCAATCAAAGACAGGGAGCCATGAAAGCCCATCCAGCACACTACAGACTGAGTGGTCACCACAATTTTAATGTAGCTTCTGGCTTTACAGCATGGTCCCAGGGATACTGCCCACTCTGCAAGGGGTCCTCTTAAAGATTATGCTGGTTTAACACTGGAAAGTGTTCAAGAATTATGTATTTGTCTACCTCCAAGAATGGTATCTATTATTTTAAGATGAAACTGTAATTTTTCTTGAAAGAGGATTCAAGCCTCAATTATCATCACCAAGCACAAATTCATGTCAATACCAAATGTTGGTAGAACTTGTTAAATGAACGCATTCCTGCAGCCCTCTCCTCCTAAATCCTTTATCCAGGTAAGCTTAATAGCTGAATGGCAGAAATTTTTTGAGTTTTCTTAGACCGACTAGGACTCAATCAAAGACAGGAAGCCAAGAAACAAATTAAAACTGAAAAATCAAATTAGCTGGGCATGGTAGTACATGCCTGTAGTTCCAGCTACTTAGAAGGCTGAGGCGGAAGGATCCCCGGAGCCCAGCAGTCGAGGCTGCGGTGGCCGGGAGCGTGCTACTGCACTCCAGTCTGGGTGACAGAGTGAGACTCCAACTCAAAAAAAAAAGAAACTATGATATTCTTAGCCATTTGTTTGCTGGTGGCGAGGCATCTTCCAGCCATCAGCACACATTGGCAAGTGTTTACTCTTCTAATTCTACTGTGATCAGACACTCACTTTCAAAAGTTATTGTAGGTGGGGTATAGTGCCTCAGCCTGTAATCCTAGCACTTTGGGAGGCCGAGGTGGAAGAATCACTGAGCCCAGGAGTTTGAGACCAGTCTGGACAACCTCATCTCTACAAAAAACTTTTTTAATTTTTAAAAAGTAATCAAGCATGGTACCACACCTGTAGTCCCAGTTACTGGGGAGGCTGAGGAAGTAGGATCACTTGAGCCCAGGAGGTCGAGGCTGCAGTGAGCTGGGATCATGCCACTGCACTCCAGCCTGGGCAACAGAGAAAGACCCTGTCTCCAAAAAAAAAAAAAGTTATTGCAGACAGCAAAAGATCCAGACTAACATTTGAGACCACCCAACTAAAATAGTTAATTAGGTATCATTCTGAATGCCTCAGTGCACATGTCATACTAGGAAATTACAAATAGCAAAACCTTAATTAGACAAAACAGATTTCTTAGTTTCACCAAAGATGCATGATAAATGAAATGTTTTGAATAGAAATCTTGTCTTAAAACAGGAAGCCAGGTTTTCCTCAGGCTGTATTCATAAAGCAGCCCCAAAGTGTATGCTACCTTTTTCTTTGATTGTGTTTTCACGATTAGAAGAAACATAATTTTAATTAGCTAGCACTAGTTCCATTTTAGAGTTGATGTACTTGAGATATGTATATATTCATATATACATTCATAGGACTTTGGGAGGAATCTGAGAAATAAGCCTGTCCATTTTGCAGATGAAGAACTACTATGGATTTGTTTGTTTGGTGTTTTGTTTTTTTTTTAAATAGCAGTGAATGTTTTACAGGAATGCTATGGTGACTTCAGAATTTTACAGATGCGGTACAAAAATCTTCACTTATTAGTATCTACAGGATCTAAGGTAGTGAGAAGGATATACAAGGGGGGACCCAAAAGAGTGGAATTTATCTGTTAAAAATTATGTATTTATTCTTGCATGTTTAAATTTCAGTCACCTTGAAAGTACTCTCTGTTTGATGCAATACACCTATGGAGATGCTTTTTCCAGTGTTCAAAATAGTTTTTGAACTCATCAGTTTTGATGTGTTTAGTGCGCCTGCCGTTTTTTGTTTTACCTCTTCCATATCGGCAAACATCCAGGGAAACAAAAACAAGTCGCTCAGGACAAGATCTGGTGAATAGGGAAAGTGGGGTGTGGGGGTCATGCCATTTTTTGGGTCAAAAACTGTTGAATGCTCAGCACAGTATGGGCACGTATGCTCATAAATCACTTACCATGAAATGGGCAAACAGGTTGAAAGAGTCTCCAAAAAAAATTCACTAAAGCCAAATATGGCCTCTCACGACAACACAGGCTGGTATACTAATGCCAGTGGGTTTCTAGAACACTTACCTACAAGGGGCCCGCCCACCAAAAGATAATTCTGGTTTCATCCCCCCCACCCCCGCAATACTGGTTCCTGCAAAGAATGTTGTCAGAAAGGTTATTCAATGTAGATGATGTTTGATAAAGGTTCTTTTCTGTTCAGCAATGAGGGCTCTGTTTTTCTCTTGAAAGAACAACCAGGCCAGTATTCTTGACCAAACACCGCATCCCATACTGGTAGCAACAAATAGCAGCCCTATGTCCAGAGGCTTCCAACAGCCATAGCCAGGCTGCAAGGGGAACCAGCAAGAAGAAATTAATCTTCCAAGCTGAATTTCTGAAACCTCTGGAAGAAAACATTTACATTTCAAATCAAAACATTTCATTACTGAGGAGCCCTGTCTACCCAAATGAGCACTTCCACTCCCTGGTAGACAGGCCAGATGAAATGTTGTTCTTTTACGATTGTGCTAAAAGTCGAAGTCTGGATTTATTTCGGTGCCCATGTTAATCAGTTGTCCGTCAGTCTTGCATGTCTATAAATACTAGAACATCATTGTTTAACACGTCTTAATTCTGAGAGAGTTTAGTGTTTATATGCAGAGCTGATATGCATAGGGACATGTCAGAAACTTTATATCCTTGCCCTGTTTAATCTTTGGGGGCCAGAAATGTGAAAGAGAAACTCCGCTCGGGCTTGGTGTCAAGTGCTTCTGAAAGTCAGGAACTACTTCACCAACTATAAACAGGATCATGTCCAGGGCCTTTGAGCTCATCCAATAAGATTCTTTCCTGTTATAAACAGAATAGTGTCCCGATCATCTGTGGTCAGAGCAAATGCTTCAGTTCTTGACCCTTTCACAAAAATATACATATGTAACCATGAGAAAGTCTCTGCCTTGCTGTGGGTTTCCAACACTTCTTAGGGAGTCTCTAAAAGATCTGCTGAGATGTAAAATTTTGCCTTTGCCTCACCCATATTCATTGGCATTGTCCCCCACTCGTCTCCCATCTGTTCATCTTTCCATCCTCATATAGACAATTATATATATATATAATTGTGGCAAAATATACGTAATATAAAATTTACCATTTGAGCCATTTCTAAGTGTGCAGTTCAGTGACATCAAGTGCATTCACAATGTTGTACAACTACCACAGCTATCCATTTTTGGAACTTAAAAAAAAATCATCCCAAATACAAATTATGTATCCATTAAATACTAAAACCCATTTTCTCCTTCTCCCAGCCCCTGGCAAGCTCTAGTCTACTTTTTGCCTCTGTGAATTTGCCTGTCCTAGGTGCCTCATATAAATGAAATCATACAATATTTGTCCTGTTGTAGCTGGTTTATTTCACCTAGTGTAGAGCCTTCAGTGTTCAACCATGTCATAACATGTGTCCGAATTTTATTCTTTTCCGTGGCCAAGTAATATCCTATTGTATGGGTATACCACATATTATTTATCCATTTATCTGTTGATGGACACTTGAGTTGTTTCCACGTTCCAGCTGTTATGAATAATGCTGCCATGAATATTGGTTACAACTATCTATTTGAGTTCCTGCTTTCAATTATTTTGGGCATATACCTAGAAATAGAATTGTTGGATCATATGGTAATTCTGTGTTTAACTTTTTGAGGAACTACTAAGCTGTTTTCTCTAATGGCTGCACTATTTCCCATTAACAATGCACGAGGGTTCCGATTTCTCTACATCCTCACCAACGCTTATTATTTTCCATTTTATCCATAATAGCCATCCTAATGGGTGTGAAGTGGTATCTTTTCAGGGTTCTGATTTGCATTTTCCTAATGATAATGATGTTGAGCATCTTTTCACATGCTTATTGACTATTTTTTCTAATAAATATCTATTCAAATCCTTTGCTCACTTTTGAATTGAGCTATCAGAGATTTTTTGTTGTAGAGTTGTGGGAATAATTTTCATATTCTGAATATTAATCCCTTATCATATATTTGATTTGCAAATGTTTTCTCCCATTATGTCAATTATCTTTCAGCCCTTCTAATCATGTCCTTTGATGCACAAAAGTTTTTAAATTTTATTCAGTTCAGTTTATCTGTATTTTCTTTTGTTCTTTGGGTTTTTGGTGTTATATCCAAGAAATCATTGCCAAATACAAATCCAAAATCATGAATATTTTGCCCTGAATGTTCTTCTAAGAGTTGTAGGGTTACATTGAGGTAGCTCTTACATGGGGGTAGCTCTTACATTGAGGTTTTTTTTGATCCATCTGAGTTAATTTTTTACACATCCTTCCTTCTTTTCATTTATTCTTTTACCTGACCAATACTGGAGATTCTATATACCATGCATTGTATGGGATACAGTGAGGATGAAAATAAAGTCTTTTGTCTCCCTTGTAGAGCTTACATTATAGTGAGGGGAGGCAGACAATGAACATCTATAAAAAAGATTTAAATGAAATCACTTAGGTAATGACTAGCGGTATGAAGGAAAACCTGGGTAATGAGACAGTATCTCTCAGGGACAGTGTGGAGGGAACTCCAGAGAGGACTGTGAGAAGGCACATGAAGACTGGAAGAAGCCTTCCAGAAAGAGGGGGGAAAGGCCCTGAGGCAGGGTCAAGGTTAGTATGCTCCTGGGACTTAAAAAGGGTTTGTAGAATCCGTGGGAGAGGAGTCAGAGCTGGGGTGAGAAACAGGACCAGATCAGGACAACCTTAGAGGCCATGTTCTAACTGAAACAGGAAGTTATCCAAGAGCATTAAGCACAGGATCAGATTTTTATACTAGGGAAATAAAAATGTTAAAAATCACGCGGGCTGCCGTGGAAAGAATGACCTCTAGGGGGCGACAGTGGAACGGACCATTTAGGAGCCACTTCCTAGAACAGCGGAGTGACAGTTATGCCCCAGACTTCGGTAGTGGTACAAGGGGACGTGTAGAAGTGCTCCGACTGGCTTGATTTTGGCGGTGGATCTCATAGACTTGCTGATAGGGTGAACCTGCAGGGCAAGAGAAAGAGGAATCCAGGCTGACTCCTAGGTTTTTGCCTGAGCTGCTACTTCTGAGATGAGAAAATGGGAAGGGGGGCTGCGAGTCAGAGTTCTATCTTGTATAAGAGAACTTTGAGATGCCAACATCCCCCTCCCTTATTTGCTGTGTGTCAAGCACTTTGGTAGGCACAGGCCAGAGAGCAGTGAACATAGCTGAGCCCCTGTCCTCACAAGCTCCCCCCTTCCACTGGGCATGCTCCCAAACACGAGCCATCACCAGGAAACACACCCAGACACCCATGGAAATGGAACTCCCAAATGACACATTTCTTCATTTCATGTAGGCCCCAGGATCGTCATATCTTTTATGATAAAGGTGCTACTGACCGGAGAGTCAAGAGCAAAATGTGCTGGCTGCCTTCACTGACTTGACTCATAATAATTGTTGGAGACATTAAGCAAATCACTAAATTTACTTGGGAAAATAGAGATAAAACCTTAGTTAATAGAAAAAAAGGAGCCCCTTGTTGCACATAGCCTGAAAGTTAATGTTCTACGGAAGTCCTTTGGAATATGCCTTAAGTCCATGTTGCATAATATATGGTCTTGGGAGTCAAGGACAACCCAGGTCTCTCTTCTTGGCGGCACTTGTTGTGCCAGGGACAGAGCTCTTTGTGCACAGGGAACCTGGCAGAGGTTGTCGACTGACCTAGTTTGGTCATTATAAGAGATGTTTTTCCCTGTGATTGGTTTGGTTCTGCATGTTTGGGCAGAAGGCTGTTGCCAGGGCATACGGCAAGGAGCGATGGCTTGCAAAAGCTTTGTGAGGAAGACTCATTACTTGATAAACCTCTGAGTTGGTGATGAGCTAGTACGAAACACATAAGAAATACCATTTTTAAAGATACGACTATTGTCAAGTCATTGGTTCTTATGACCAGGTTAATTTATATAACCTTATTGCTTTTACAAACTGCCTTTTCCCAACCCTGGGGTAACTCCTTTTATTTACTGTTTCAGGAAAGGGTCACCAAGCTTGCACCCCGTCCCCAGTCAGAAGAGGATCTCTCTGCTCTGTTTGAAGCTTCAATGAAACTGTATTAATTGACATTTTGACTGAAAGAATGACCACTGGCCACTGTAGTTCTGAAAACAAACATTGATCTACCTGGCGCTGTGTCTTTTTATCTCTACACATAACTTAAATGTTACCAATTTGAATGTGATATAAATTTATCCTGCAGGAAATTCCCTGATGCTTGGAGTCAAGTTACTTCCATAAAAGAGGTGGGACAGATGCCCCCTATGTCAGACCCTTGGGTGACACTTCAGGGGTGTTTCTGGCCCAAACCCCACAGAAACTCTGCCCCTCCTCCATTAGCAAATGCGCAAATACTCAGTATCTAAAAAAACTTAAATATAACTAATTGCATGTCTAGAAACTTATCCCTATAGAAACACTATCACAAATATGTAAAAAAAATATATTGCAGGAATGTCTCTGGCAGCACTTTTTCTAATAATAAAAAATGTGAAACAACCTAAATATTCATTAGTGGTATATAGATAAATAAATCGTTGTATATTAAACAGTGGAATACTATGGTGTTATTGATAAAGATAAAGTAAATCTGTTGAAAATATGTCTATGATACACTGGTAAGTTGGCAAAAAGCAAGTTGCAGACAAAGTATATATTAGTATGGTCTGATTTTTATTTTTTCCATTATATATAAGCATACATCTATATATACATAGAAAAGAAAGATGCACAACAAAATATTAAAAGTTATCACTGGAGAAGTGGAATTTGGGCTGTGGAGAATTAAGAGAACATACTCACTTTATATTTTATACTTTCACTTTTTATGAATTTTTGTATTTTGGATTTATTACAACAAGCGTATATTACTTTTCTAATCTTAAAAGGGAAGAAGAAAGAAAAATATCGTTTTACTGTTGTAAGTCAGATTCATCTTATTTTATAAAAACCTATAAATTCATATTTAGAGTGTAAAAACAAATCCAAAGGGGTAAAATATTAAGAACCAATCCTTTGGTGAATAACTTGTTCTTTTGATAAAGACACCAACATCCTGCATTATAATTTCTTCTTTGGAAAAATGTTTCTGGTGCTCTCAATAAATTAATGCAAAATCAAGCATTTTTGTGGTTTGCAGATTTCAGTCTTGCAAATAGAATTTAAGTAGTGTGATAATTTTCCTCCTTGTTATTCCTAGAAAGCAGAAACCTATAGGGTTCATTTCTCCTCACAAAGGTTCACACACTGAGGTTTGTCTTCTGAAGCTTTGGCAACATAAATCTCAGTGTACTTGCAGATTCACTCATGTTTTAAATCAAGTTAAAGTTTTAACCTTATCAATGAGTAATGTACATATAATTACATCAGGATTTTTAAAAACACATAAGAAAAGCATTATTGTGCCATTCAACCTGCAAAGGCCATTTTATCTACAAAAAGTGCTTTACTTTATTGAGATTTTAAAATAATATTTATTAGGGGTTTCCACTAATTAAAAACCTAAAATGTGTTCAGTACTCAAAACTGGTATTACAAAGATAAACACAAAATAAAATAATCATTCATAGTGTACCATCCAAAAGATAGTTATTTTAAAATGTTGTATAAGTTTTTCCAGTAATTTTGTAGGCACAAATATATGTTGCATGTAGATAGCTATATATATGTGTACATTTTTTACTTAGAAATTGTATCATTAAGGTATAATTTTAATTCTGACAGAACATTCAAATTCTTACACCAAGTGCCCAAAAGGCAAGCATATGAAAGTACCAAGAAAAAAGAAAAAGAGAAAGAAAGAAAAAGGATAAAAGTACCAACAGAATTTCAGCCACACCTTGCAGTCCATAGCTAACTAAAATTCCTTCCAGCTTTTCAGGAGAATCTTGAAGACTGAGAGTGAATGAGGCAGAAAACAGTTAAACTTTGCTGAGCTGAGATTCTTCAAGAAACTTTAGCAAAAGTTGTTAATGAGTGTCTCAAAATACATTTGGCATAGCAAAATCTTCATATACATGTGGGGATTTTTTTCCCCTCACCACCACCATCCCAAAAACAGTCCAGGTAAGATAGAGAACTCAATGTATTCTGCAAAGTGATATGACTTTTTAGAGGAGCATTAGACAAGAGATTAAGGATCCTGGGTTTTGTTCTAACCTTGTCTGAGTCTTACTTCATACTTCATTCCACCAGTGCCTCTTCCAGCTTGAAAAGGCTATAACTGGATTTTATGTATTATCTGGTCCTTGATGTAAGATTTTAAATTTGGGAAATTCAATGTAAAATAATTTGAGATACAAAAGTGCATTCTCTCTCTTTAACGCTTAATGTCTTTGCTAGCCAGATGTCTACATGTGACTCAGCAAGAGAGTGTTTGGTATTCATATTGATGATGACTGCTATAGACGAAGAATTTAAAGGTCAAGCATGGAAAAACAGATTTAGGAAGTTTTTTTATCTTGATACCCATCATTTTGGCTGTTAGAGAGTATGGAAAAGATGTGACTTAGCAGCTATTAGGAGGTTCAGCCCATTTCTGCAAACCAAACAGCTTTCATGTTTCAGAAACAATTAAGGGTACTGTTCTAATTTCATATTCTATTTTTCTGTTGATCTCCTTTGAGAAAAATTCTTAGGAGTCACAGCTCCATTTAATTAATTTACTTGGCAAGGCAAGAAAAATTAATAGATTGGTATTCAAGAGTTAGTAAAATGCCACTTTCATAAAGCCATCATATACAGTGGCATTTTCACTTAAAATACATGCACATTCCTAACTTATTTCGTGATACAAAGTACTAATATGTTCCAAGTAGGTCATGTTTCTGTGATTTTTTTGTCGGGGGCCACAATAAATAGCTAACTCATTTTGCACTCCTGTCCCTTCTCTGTGCACAGGAAGGGCTGTGTTGGGCTTGGCATTGTTTGAGTAGCTGTGGACACAGCTGTGGGATGTTTTCAAGTGGTCAGTGAAGTAAGTCTGCTCTTGTAAAATACAGACAAGTACAGTATCAAAATAGAAAGAGAGAGTAAAAATTGCTTTTCTGGCCTTTTAACCCTGAGAAAGATTAATGGTTGTTTGGATTAGAAACTGTACCCTAATGAGGGGCTGTTGCCTCTGGGGAATAGGTAAAAGAAAAGGGACTGTTCACCTCCAGGTCAACATTGCACAGGCTTCGAGTCTCTGACGACCAGCAACCCCAAGCCAGACAGCTGCCTGGCCCTGCCAGTAAGTGCCTAGTCCTCTGGGAGCTGTTGAGGAGACCAGGCCATCACCATCACAATGGCCTAGGGGAGGCAGTCTCCAGGGCCAAACACATTTTGAATGGGCAGAAATCGGTTCTTGAAGCCCTAGGTTGAATTACTGGCAGCTGGGGGTGGGAGGGTCTAGTTTCTTGTGCTATTATTCCACTGTTTTTCCAACCACCTCAATCACTCTCAGAATAATTGCAATCCCTTCACAAACTGCAATAACTGTTGGAGAATTTGTCCTGTGTAAAATCCCTTATGAAGCTATTCAAGCCCAGTTCCTTCTTTTTAGCTTTAAGTTTTGGGCCTTTTAATTTAGGTGCTTTTAATTGGTTTCCAATTTATAAAATTTATAAAATTGGAAACCAATTAAAATAATCATGAGAGAAAAGGAAGAAAAAAACTGACTCATCATCCTATTACCCAAACACAGCTGTTAACATTTGATATATCTCCTTTCCATCTTTTCCATTTGGGTGATGTAATCTTCAGCTCTTTTCTCTTAAGGCAGGATATTATAAGCATTTTCCATGTTGCCACATAATCTTCATAATCAATATTTTTAAAGGTATACAATAGTTTATTGAATAGGAATTTAATAATCTTTCTTATAGGCCATCAAGATCACTTCCAAATTTTTATGCCCACCAATAACTTAGCAATGTATAAATGAATAGTGTGTATGTGGCTTTTTCATATTCTAAATTAATTTCATAGGTTAAGTTCCCCCAAATTGAATTTTTAAATTATACTATGGACACTTTTATGGCTCTTGATTCATATTATCAAATTCTATATAACTCACTATTGCTTTAAGTGTTGTTTCTCTCTCCGCCAATCTTCTCTTCAAAATAAATGCAAGTGCAGAGCAACAAGAAATGAAACAAAGTTCATTCACAAGGACGGGCTAGTCTATTTGTGCAGACCTGCAAAAGTCAACAGTGCTTTTTCTTTTATGCCTGTTTTTCTTAACAGGTCACATGAGATTAACATTTTCAAATAAACTTAAGAAACTTACTTTAGAGTTATGTCACAGCTTCTCAAGTGAAACTATAAATCACCAAGTCTACCTTTCTTGTTCATTTTAGGACTCTCTATGGCCCACTAAGCCTATAGGCCCTGGTCTCACTCACCTGTACATTCATAGTCCTCAGTTTCGCTGGCCAAGGGAAAAAAAACCCCAAGGGAGCAACATATCAATGTTATTTTCTATAAGTGTGTTCTAGAACCATCCAGGCCTGTGAGAGGATTGTTGCACTATGAGGCAGGTGAGTGAGACCAGGGAACCACCCCCACCAGGATCCCTTCCAAAGGTCTAAGTTGCTCCTCTAATCAGAAACCTCTGGAAGCTTTGCAGTTGTGCACATGGGTCCCATGATGGCTTTGGCAAAGTTCGCTAGAGATCAGTGTGAGCATTAGATGATGCACTGCATATAGAAAAGAATGTTTATAAGGCAAACCACTATGTTTTATCTTAGTCATGTTAGTAGGTTTGTAGTGAGCTCTTGTTTGGTTTTTGTTGTTTTTTTTTTTGAGTTGGAGTCTCACTCTGTCACCCAGACTTGGAGTGCAGTAGCACACTCCCAGTGACTGCAGCCTACCTGCTGGGCTCTGGCGATCCTTCCACCTCAGCCTTTCAAGTAGCTGGAACTACAGGCGCTTGCTACCACACTCGGCTAATTTTTTTTTTTTTTTTATTAATTGTAGTGATGAGGTCTCGCCAAATTGCCCAGGCAATCCACTCACCTCAGCCTCCCAAAGCACAGGATTACAGGCTAAGCCACCGAGCCATCTTCGTTTGGGTTTTAATTTGTGTTTCTCTAATGGCTTGTGAGGTTGAACAACTTTTCACAAGCTAGTTTGCCTTTTATATATCCTTTTCAGTGAAATGTCTATTCATATCTTTCACCCATTTCCCAATTGGATTGTTTTTTGTTGTTTTTTTTTTTTATTGTTGAGTTTTGAGGATGGTTTATGTTTCTAGATACAAGCTATTTGTCATATATTTGGTTTGCAAATATTTTCTCCCAGTCTGTTGCTTGTCTTTTTATTCTCTTTCAGGGTCATTCACAGAGCAAAAGTTTTTAATTTGATGAAACCAAATTTATCATTTTTTTCCTTTTATGTATCATGCTTTTGCTGTCCAATCAAAGAACTCTGCTTACCCATAGATCTCTGAAATTTCCTCCTAAGTTTTTTCCTAAAAGTTTTAGTTCTGCATGTAGGTCTCTGATTCATTTTGAGTTAATTTTTGTATAAGATAAGAGACTTAGGTTGAAGTGTATGGTTATGTGTGTACCTATGAATGTCTCCAGTATCATTTGTTCATTTGTTGAAAAGATAATTTTCCTCCACTGAATTTTTAACACCTTGGACAAAAATCAGTTGGGAATATTTGTGTGGGTCTACTTCTAGGTTTTCTGTTCTGTTCAACTGATCCATGTGTCTATCTCCACCAATACCACATTTTCTTATTATTGTTGCTGTATAGTAAGCCTTGACATCAGGTAGAGTGATTTCTTCTACTTTTTCTTCTTTTTAAAAATTGCTCTAGCTGTTCTAGGTCCTGCACCTTTCAATATACATTTCAGAATAAGCTTATCGATGTTGACAAAACATCTTGTTGGGACTTGACAGGAATTACATTAAACCTGTTGATAATTTAGGGAGAACCAATATCCTTAGTATGTTGATTCTTTCAATCCACAAATACAGTATATCTCTCCATTTATTTAGGTCTTCTTTGATTTGCTTTAACAGCACTTTTTAATTTTCAGGACACAGATCCTATACATGTTTCGTTACATTTATACCTAGGTATTTCATTTTCTTTGGAGTAATTGGAAATGGTACTATGCTTTGAATTTTGGTTTCCACAAGTTCATTGTTAGTATACAGAACTGTGGTTGATTTTTGTATATTGCTCTTATATCCTGCAACCTTGCTATACTCACTTATTAATTCTAAAGTTTTGTTGTGGATTCCTTAGGATTTTTTACATGAACAACCATATCATCAGTGAATAGGGATGCTTTTATTTCTTCACATCCAATTTGTATGCATCTTATTTCCTTTTCTTGTATTGTTGCACTGGCATAATAATCCAGTACTATGTTGAATATGAGTGGTAAGAGCAGATATCCTTGTCATGTTCTTGATTCTAGGGAAAAAGCATTTGGTCTCTCATATTGAGTATGATGTTAGGTCTTTTGTAGACTCTCTTTATCAAGTTATAGAATTTGTGTCATCTTTTAAAAATATTACAACAACAGTAGCTTTTATTACTCTGTGCTATGTATGCTTAGATAATTTACTAAGTTAGGTTATTTTTTAAATCAAGAAACAAGCCGGGTTCGGTGGCTCAGCCTGTAATCTCACGCCTTGGGAGGCTGAGGTGAGTGGATTGCCTGAGCCTGCAAGTTCGAGACCCACCTGGGCAACTTGGTGAGACCTCGTCTCTACAATAAATCAAAAATTAGCTGGGCGTGGTAGTGCATGCTTGTAGTTCCAGCTACTTGGAAGGCTGAGGTGGAAGAATCGCTGGAGCCCAGCAGGTCAAGGCTGCAGTGGCCGCGAGCGGCCACTGCACTCCAGTCTGGATGGCAGAGTGAGACTCCAACTCAAAAAATAAAAAGAAAGAAAGAAAGAAAGAAAGCAATCTTTTCCATTTCCATCAAAGGTACTCAGCAGGTATCTCTTTTTGACAGATAAACCTTTTAAAAATAGAGACTCCAAAAGGTAAAATGTCTGTACACATGAACCAGCATTGTTAGACTAGGTCCTAGGGATTTTTAGTTCAATTACATTTATTGTAGACCTAATATTGATAATAGGATTGAATACTTATGTGCCAGGCACTGTAAGTACTTTACATTCATTATGTTATTTGGTGCTCAAAGCATAGCTATGCTATGACCACTGGGATTTACTTAGTGCCTGCTATGGACTGCATGTTTATGTCCTCCCAAAATGTATTTGCTGAAGCCCCAACCCTCAATGTGACTATATTATGATGAGGCAGATGTCACTATTATCCTCATTTCACAGATGATGACACCAAGCCTTAGAGAAGTTATATAACCTAGCCAAGGTCACAGTGGTAGCAAGCGATTTGGATCCAGACACAGATCTTGCTCTTGACAACCAGCCAATGCCAACTCCTGTGCCAGATTCTGGGGTACAAAAACAAATAAAACACAGTCCCTCCTTTTAAGGAAAACAGATCCACATATTCACAGCTTGATTCCTGAAGAAGCAGTAGCCACAGTTGGTAAGATACCTTGCCAGTATTAGAGGCACTCAGTAATATTTGTTGACTGACTGGTTAAGTGGGAGGAAAGAAAGGAGGTAGAAAGAAATCAATTACTCTGGTTTCTTGGACAGATCTAATGTTTGTTGTATCTTATAGAGAAAGTAGTTTTTTCTAGCAGAAAGTACCTTTTACAAATAGAAAGAGCACCTTAAATCCCATCAGCCACCTGCCTCCAGTCATCCTGTTCAGCTTGCACAATTGTGCCAGGCAACAGTGACTGAACACAGTGACTGGAAACTATAAAGAATGGGACTGGCATATCATAAAATACCAAGAGATAAAAGATGGCAGAAGCTGGTCATCCAGAAAGAAGAGCAAACTCTTTACCACAGCTCCATGGAATAGGCTCAGCCACAGCTGCTGCCCAAGGTAGGTTTTGCTGTCCAAGCACCTATGACCACAATGTTCCCCAAACACATACACTCTTACAAGACCTCAAATACCAAGCCCACCTTGCCTTCTTCCAAGAATCTTCTCCTCGGGAAAGTTTCCTGCATGGCAGAGACTCCAGGAGATATTGTAGAGGATGTTTTCCCCTCTCCATTGTGAACTTTTCCCCTCCCAGTCCCTAATCATTCCTCTCCTTTTGCTCCTCTTCCTGTTTGTCCATTCTGCTGTGACCACAGGATTTACTGCTATGGACTGCATGTTTACATCCTCCCAAAATTCGTATGTTGAAGCCTTAACCCCAAATGTGATGGTATGAGGACATGGGACTCTGGGGAGGTGATTAGGTTTAGATGACATTATGAGGGTGGGGTGCCCATGGTGAGATTAGTGTCCTTATAAGGAGAAGAAGGGACCAGAGCTACCTCTCTCTCTGTGACATGGACATGCTGCAAAAAGTTGGCTTCTTGTCAACCAAGAAGAGAGCCTTCACCAGGAACTGAATCAGTTGGAAATCTTGATTTTGAACTTCCTAGCCTTCAGAGCTGTAAGAAATGGATGTTAAGCAACACAGACCAAGGTCATTTGTTATAGCAGTCCAAGCTAAGTCCTAAAGTGGAAAAAGAGAAATATGAGCTAACATCAATTCAGTGTAGATTATACAAATTCTATTCTAAACACTTTATACATTTTTCATTGTCATTTTAACATCCTTATGAGTTACTGTTACACCCTCCTCCTCAGCCTAAACACACAGACACAAACACATTTCCCTTGGTTCAGGTCCACCACCTCTCACCTGCATGACCACAATCATCTTCCTAATGATTTCCTTGCCTTCATCTCATAATCCCTGGCTATCCTTTCTCCAATTCTGTATCCAGGAGCATTTTAATAAAACACAAATTATCTGACCATGGCTTTTCCTTCATGAAAATCCTTCAGCAGCTTCTCCTGGCTTTCAAGAGAAGGTACATACCCCATAGCACAGACAGGGCTATCATGGTCTTGCCCCTGCCTCCCTGTTCAGGTTTCTGTCTCCTGCTTCACACACACTCAGGAACTATCTCAGTCCTCCATAGCTTCACTTAGGCTATTCCCTGTGCCTGAAATACCCTTCCAAACCACATTGCAAACTCCTGGCCATTCTTCACTCCTTAGTCTTGTCACCTCTCCTTAACCTTTCTCCTTTTGGAAGTCAAGGAACCCTAATTTGACGTCTCCTTTGATCTCCCATAACATCTTATGCATGCTTCCACACATTATTCTATGTTGTAAACACATTTTACTCTGTGTGCAATCATTTATTTTCTTATCTATCTCCCTCTCTCATCTGTTAATGGTGTAAAAGACTGTCTTAGTCATCTCAGATCTTTATTATCCAGCATAAATCTGGTATATACAGCAGTAGGTTATCAATAAATATTTTCAGAATATAATGGAAAAGAGAGAATGAATTTTTTCTCTTATTTTTTCTCACTCAGACAACCTGGTTTTTCACTGGCCACCGTCTCAGACTTTTTTTGAGTGAACAAATGTGAAGCCAGCAGGCCCCAGATTCTCAGCTATAACCAGTGTATAGTGGGACCAACATCTCTTGCCCATTATATCCTGATATAAAACCAGTCTCACAAAAAAAAAAAAAAAAAAAAGAGGTCTACATCTTAAAGTCATGGTCATCATCTATTGAAAATGTTGGGAGAGCAGCCTGAAGTATCCACAGAACGTACGAGCCTCCTTTTACAAATTAGTGCACAGAGAAACTGCTAACTAAGGAACGACTTCATAAAGATCAGACAACTATTTATCCACACAAAAGAAAATCTTCCTACCAGTAGTAAGGCCATTCCATTAACATCTTAGAAGCTGTTCCATTCTGAATCTGACACTTCCTCCTTCTTCAAAGTCTAGTTTGAGTGCTTGTGATTTTTTGAAATGAAATAATAAAGCCATCAGCGCATAATAAAAGCTCTGCCATATTTATAATCAGGGGTCTCTAGAGTATATTTTATGTTAAAGAGAATATTGAATTACCAGGCATTCTCTTTTGAATCCCTTAAAGCCTTCAGCTTTAGAATGAGAGATTCAAACTCTTCTCTGGGATCTTAATTTTGATGTGGCTTCTTATTACTTTTTTATCCCTTCTAAAACTCTAAATCCCTTCAACATAGCTTCAGCTCCTTCCACAGCTGAACTGGCAGCAGGCTGATCTTTTTATTGGTGGGTAATGGATTTAGTTTGATGGCTGACACGGGAACAATGAAAGGATAAACAATTCCATTTGTGGCCATGAAATTCCCCATCTGTTGAGTGCGTTCATGACTGCAGAGCGCTGGGCAGAGACAGATGAATGAGCCCACCACGCCTGATGTTCATGACATCCGTCATACAAGCTGAACATGTGGCTTCATAAATCAAGAGCTAATAGCAACTCGGGCTGCTCTTGTCATTAACAAGCCATCCGTTTAAATACCTAAGAATTTGCTCTAATACTGAGCTTAGAAATCTGGCTTGGGTTTCTGATCTCAGCAAAAAAACAGAGGTATAAAGGAAGCTAAAAATCATTCTTCTCAGTTAAAAAAAAAAATCAGATGCCTACTCAAATATTTGCAGAAATTAGTTACAAAATAAATGGGTTAGGGAAGTGAGTACAGGTATAAATGAAAAAAAGACTAGCCATGAGTAGATAACTGTTAAAGTTGAGTGAATACCTGAGGGTCATTATATTATATTCTCCACTTTCGGATATGTTACAATTATTCATAATGAAAAGTAAAAAATAGAAAATAGTTATTTAAAGACAACTAGAGAACCGGAACTTCCATTATTTAGTATAAACATTTTTGCCTAATTCTATCCTTTTCATAAAGAAGAGAAAACATGCTTACATAACAGCTCAACCATTTAACAAGGCAAAGAAGCCATCACCACCAAACAGGAACACAACACATTCCAGAGGAAGAAGATCAGGCAACACCTGCTGTGGTATTTGGGGTACTTGCTCACCACCCATAGCCCAAGTCCTAAGACCAGGAGATTAGCATGCTTGGGAAGCCTAAGCAGGTCTCCCAATCCTCTCCCTTTTTATTTTTCACTGTGAGAGTTATCTCCTGTTGTATCTTTTGGCTTCTTTTCATGGATGCTCTTCTTCAGTGCTTTAATTTATGGCTGTTGTCAAAGAAATGGAAAATGAAAGAACAATGGCAAGGGAGAACAACAACAGGGAGGTGATGGTGCCTTGTGCAATGGCCAGTTCAGTGCATTTCTGTTAGGTAAATCCTCTTCATGCAATCCAGAGTACCTTGTTTCGGGTTCAGCTGGATTCCCCAGAGGAAACTCTAACGTATTCATTAACCTTGATATTGTTGGGACGCATAAAAGGGAGAGAGAGAGAGAGAAATCTGACTCTTCAAGCCCATCTCACTCCCTTCAGATTACATACAAACAGAGTATTGGTATCATTTACTCAAGATAAAATCACTGAGCACCTACTCTGTGCCCAACACTGTGCTGGGCCCAGGAGTTCCCACACTGAATAGGACACATGGCCTTTGGAGGGCAGGCAAATAGACAAGCAATCACTACTCAGTGTGAAGGCTACAATGGAGTACAGACCCTATAAACTTAGGAATCTTCCAGTAGGAGTGATGCTCAAACTGAGAATGTCGAGTGCATAATCCAGGAGCCAATGGAGGGATGTAGCAGGTTGGAGAATGTCTGGCACTGTGCTATTCAATATGGTAGCCACTAGCCACATGTGGCTGTTGGGCCCTTGAAATGTGTCTCATCTGAGTTTAAATGTGCTATATGTATAAAGCACATACCACAATTTCAAGACTTGACAAGAAAAAAACTCAACTATCTTATTAATGATTTTTCATATTAATTACATGTCAAAATATTTGACTATATTCAGTTAAATAAAATACATTATTAAAGTTAATTTCACCTGTTTCTTTGAACTTTGTGAGTGTGAATGCAATGCCTTTTTAAGGTAGATATTTGTCCGGCATTGTATTTCCATGGAACATGCTGCTCTGGAGATTCAGCATGAGTTAAGAAAGAGTAAGGTTCAGGAGCCAACTTGAAGGAACTCAGAGGCTGGGCTGGCCCCTGGAGTCAGCAGAAGAGGGATACGAGTCACCTAACATATCCCCCTTGAATATCTAGTGGCCATCTGAAACTTCATAGGTCCAAAACCAAGCACCTGATCTGTAGTGGATTCTGTAGTCACCATCCAGTTTCTCTGGGATCAAAGCACCTCTTCCCCTAGCCACTGACAGTGTTGGTGACTGACAGCCCAGCCCAGCCCCGTGCCAGAGCTTGCCGTCCATGGAGAAGAACCATCTTTCTCAAGGTCTCAACCTTCCCAGAACCACCTCCACCCAGTGTCAGAAGGTCAAATAGAAGGTTAAGTAACTGTCAGAAGGCCTTGCCCCAACTTGGGGTAGCTCTAGAAGGCCTACCCAACTTCTGGGCGTCAATCATGAGAGCACTGGCCAGCAAACCTCCTACATGCTAATTCCACTCAAGTCTATTTCCAGGGAACTTAACCTGCAACATGGTCATCTTCTCAAATCTCTTTCTCTTTCTGTCTTCTGCTGGTGCCATCTTTACTTCTCTCTTTCTCTCATACTCACAGTTCATTGATCAGAAATCCTACTGGCGCTACCTTCAAATTATATCCAGATTTTGACCAGTTCTCAGTGCCACTACCCACTTCCCCCCAACTACCCTGATCCAAGCCCTCACCCTCTTTCATCTGGGGTATCATGATGGCCCTCCCACCTGTTCTCCCTGCTTCAGCCTTTGCTGTTCTTGAGTCCCTTTCAACAGAGTAACCAGAATGAAGGTATCAAGTCAGATCATATTTTAGCTCTGCTCGCAACCATGTCATTCTGAGTAAAAGCTAAATCCTTGCTATGACCCAGCATGCCTGGGATAATCCTAGTTTATACCTGTTGTCCCAGCATAATTTTAACAGTGACCACTCAGCCCCATTAGGATTATAAGTGACGTGGTTACCCTACCTCTAAGGCCCTACGTGAAGTAGCCTCTTGGACTTCATCTGCTACCTCTTGGACTTCATCTACTACTGCCCTCCCCTCACTCTCTCAATTCCAGTGACTCCAGAATAGTCCTCAAACAGGTAGACAAATTCCTGCCTCAGGACATTTGCACTTGCTATTCTATTGCCTAAGATGCTCTTCCTCGAGATATATGTAGGCCCCCTCCCCTCCCTCAGGCCTTTACTCAAGATCACCTTTTTGGATGAGGTCTTCCCTGGCCACCTCATTTAAAAATTCAAGTCTCCTCTCCACTCTTCATGTCCTCTCTTCCTTGCTTTATTTTTTTTTTTTCCTTTATTACCTTATCACTATTATGCTTTACATTTTACTTATTTATCTTGTTTATCCTCTCTCTCCCTCAGGAAGAGGCCAGGGATGCTTCTAAACATCCTAAAATGCACAGGACAGCTCCCACAACTAAAAGTTATTTGACTCCAACGCAGATAGTCCTGCAGTTGAGAAATTCTGCCTTAGACCAATCACTAAGCTGTCTGGGCCTCAGTTTTTCCATCTGTAAAATGGTAATACTACTACTGGACCCACTCATAGGATTGTAAGAATTAAGTAAAGTAGCAAAAGGCTAATAGTACACTGCTTAGCACATAATGTGTTTTATTTACTTATTTATTTATATTTATCTTTTTTTTTTTTAGTTGAAGTCTCACTCCATCACCCAGGTTGGAGTGCCATGGTACACTCACAGCCACCCCAGCATTGACCTGCTGGGCTCAGCCAATCCTTCCGCCTCAGCCTTCCAAGTAGCTGGAACTATAGGCATGCACTACCACGCCCAGCTAATTTTTTATTTATTGTAGAGACGAGGTCTCGCCAAGTTGTCCAGGCTGGTCTCAAACCCGCGGGCTCAGGCGATCCACTCACCTCAGCCTCCCAAAGTGCTGGGATTACAGGCTGAGCTACCAAGCCCGACTGTGTTATTTTTTCAAAAGTATTATTAGGCAAAGCCTGTATCTTATTGTCTCAGTTATCACAGAGCCTAAGAGGTGAGCTTTTCTTCTGCTCTTATTCAAGCCTTCGCTGTGCCCTCTAGCACATAAGCATCACTAGTCGCAGGAGAGTGGGACAGGTTCAATACCAGGACCAGAAGACCTACCACAATGGGTTTGCCTGATTCAGTAAATGAAAATACAGGATGCCCAGTCAGATTTGAATTTCAGTTGACAACAAGTAATTTTTAGTATAAGTATGCCTCATGCCATATTTGAGACACACTTATAATTTTTTAAACTCTTTTATTATTTATCACAAAGTAAAATTTAATTGCATATCCTGTATTTTATCTGACAGTCCTACAGGCCAAGCACCTGACCTCTGATCAAAAGAGTCTTTCTTCTATACAAAGAACATCATTTAGCACATTAAAGATTTATATCACCTCTTTCTCCTTCAAATTTTTTTAAATTCTTCTTCTTTTTTTTTTTAGAGACAGGGTCTTACCAAGTTGCCCAGGTTGGTCTTGAACTTCTGGCCTCGGCCTCCCGAGTAGCTGAGACTACAGGCACATGCCACCATACCCGGCTAAATTTAAAAAAAATTATTTTTTGTAGAGACAAGATTTCCCTATGTTACCTAGGCTGATCTTGAACTCCTGGGCTCAAGCAATCCTCCTGCCTCAGCCTTCCAGAAAGTTGAGATTAAAGGCATGAGCCACTGCACCCAGCTGAAACTATTTCTCATTCTCTCAGAGGAACTGAAAGAAAAATGTTATACTTGCTAAAATTACAAACGTATCTCCAATGTCACAAAATAAGCCACTAAAGGTTAAATACAGAAGCTTGTCAGAAGCCCACAGCCTGGTGTCACCAGAGTCTGCCAAAATGGTGCTCTAGAATGGAAGGGAGTTCAAGTTTTAGAGTCAGAACTAACCCAGGGACTCCTTTTCATAAAACGATGGTGGACTTGTTAGTAGGGCTCGTGTATAAAGTGGCTGGTAATGGAGGGTCACAATCACTTGAGGCCAAGAGTTTGAGACTAACCTGAGCAACATAGAAACACTCCATCTCTAAAAATAATTAACCAGATGTGGTGGTGCACACCTGTAGCCTCAGTAACTTGGGAGGCTGACAGGAGGATCACTTGAGCCCAGATGGTCAAGGCTGCAGTAAGCTTTCAATATGATCACATTACTGCACTCCAGCCGGGACAACAGAGAACCTGTCTCAAAAAAATAAAGTGTCTGGTATACAGTAGGTATTCAACAGTAACCTCATCAGCATAATGTCTGGCACATGCCAAGGTCTGATCCCTAGCACAAGCCATTCATAGGCTGCGACTCACATCCATCAAGAGCCACCACCCCACTGCTCAGCACTTCTGGATGCCTTTAAAGACACATACTTCTGGGATCAGCTCCGGGACTGGAATTAGAAAGAATGGGGGTGGGACCCAGACTTGTGGATGTTTATCAAGCTGCTTCGTGGGGCTGATGTCCAGCCAGAGTTAAGAACCACTGATCCTCCTCTCGGTTCAGTCAGGAGTCCTCTTCTTTCTTCTGTTCACCAGTGGTTCCCCTGGGGTGCTTGTTCAAGCACACCACTGGGCTCTAACCCAGAGTTTCTGATGGCAGACAGGATGGGGCCTGAAAACTCACAAGTTGAACAAGTTCTGGGGTGATGTCGATGCTGCTGTCTGGAGACAATTTGAGAATCACTGTGCTATATTCACAGCTCTTGACCCTAGTGTAGCCATCAGGAGTGTGCAAATACCTATGCCTGTACCCTAGATCGTTGTATTTAAACAGGGGAGGACCTGAACTCCTCATAATTCTGATGCATCTGGGTCAGGAACTTCCATTCTCTTCAAGTGAACTCTCTGCTCAACTCCAAAGTGTGGTCTGGGTCTAGCAATGCCCCACCCCAGAACTTCAGAACCAGTGTCTGCATGTTAACAAGCTCCCCTGGTGAAGCCTACATACACTGGAGACTGAATGCTGCTTAGATTTCAGCCTAAACATAACTTTCTTAAAGAGGGCTTCTTCTAGCGTCCTTGGAGGGCTGGATCTCCAGAGCGCTCAGGTTGGAGAGAATAGCCACTCAGTGCCTCCCACTCACCAGTCAAACAGATAGCAAGCATTTTGCAGGAAAGGAAGGCTTTTGGTGACATTCCTTGACCGCCCCTTCAGTAAGTGTAGAAGTCAAATGTCAAAATAGAAGTAAGTGGGCCTCCATGGGCGAGCAATGTGGAACCCTCAGCAGTGAATTTCCAGAAACTGGGAGAGCAGGACCCTGACCCAGAACACACAAGGGTTGTCAACAGTACTCATAGGTGTACACTTACTATTGCATGTAGATTATACAGTTTGCATTCCAAAATGAGGACTCAGCCACTCATTTCTCCACGGACTGTAAAGTACCAGAACTAGGAGGACCCTAACTACCTAGTATGATCAAGATTCTGGACTCGAAGCATGAAAGCCAAAGAGGATCATTTCGGCAAAAAATTAAGATTGGTAATATTAAGTATTGCCAAGGGTTTGGGAAATAAGTCCGCTGTTGGTGAAAGTGCCAATTGATGCAGAAATTTTAGAAGACAATTTGGGAAAAAATCCCTTGAAATATTAAACATGCACAGGCTGTTACCTGCGTTCCTACAGCTAGTAATGTCACCTATAGAAACAGTAGAAAGCATGCATAGAGGTAGACACACAAGGATATATTTTGCAGCATTATTTCCAATTTTAGCTAAAGGAAATAAATTACAGATCTATCAAGAAAAAAGTGGATAGGCCAGGCACAATGGCTCATGCCTATAATCCCAGAACTCTGGGAGGCCAAAGTGAAAAGATTGCTTGAGCCCAGGAGTTCAAGACCAGACTGGACAACATAGAGAGTCCTCGTCTCAACAAAAATAAAAAAAGTAGCTAGGCATGGTGGTATATGCATGTAGTCCCAGCTACTTGGGAGGCTGAGGTGGAAGGATCACCTGAACCCACAAAGTTGAGGCTGTCATGAGCTGTGATTGTGCACTCCAGCCTACATGGCAGAGTGAGACTCCTACTCAAAGAAAAAAAAAAGTGGATACATTCCTATAATACAGTGATCTCCCACATATTGACTTAAAGAATGAGAACTAAATATGTTTGTGTTGTATGTCTTCATTTCTGATTTTTAGAAATCTCATATTTTTAAAATTTTAAATTTTTTTCTGTCCAGAAGAACCAGTATGTAAGAATCTCATATACATACATAAATACACATACAAATAAGTATTTATAAAATCAGCAAATATATCTACCAATCTATAAACAGTGATTGCTTTTAGGAAGTGAGACCAGGTTAGGGGAAGTGGGTTTCACTTTTTCTGTATACCCTTCTATAATTTTTTTAGTTTGTTATAGCAAGCATATATTATTTTTACAATTTTAAAAATATTTCAAACAACTAAAAATGATTTCTTGGGAACTGTTTTTCTCTAGGTGTGTTTCATTACATTAGCTGTTTATTTACTTATTTATCTATTTATTTCAGAGACAAGGCCTCATTCTGTCACCCAGGTTGAAGTGCAGTGGCACCATAATAGCTTACAGCAGCCTTGAACTCCTGGACTCAAGAGATTCTCCTGCCTCAGTCTCCTGAGTAGCTGGGATTACAGACATGAACTACAGTGACCAGTCAAATTTTTTTTTTTTTTTTTGAGTTGGAGTCTCACTCTCATTCCTTGACTGGATTTAAATTATTTTTACCTTCACGATTATACTTAACTGCTGGGGTAAGATCCTTATACGTAATTTTCTACACTAATATCTAACTGCTCAATTTGCCTTGCTTTCCTTGTGTCAATATTTCTTATTTTTAAAGTTTATTTTGTGAATATCATTTTATAGTTCACCACCATATTAATTTTGTCATTGGATAATCACACTTGTGAGGAAACTGGATTAAAGTTATTCATCTTTGTATTCTGGCAGAATGCATAAAAAGTAGTAAGTAGTTTCAACATGTCATATATTCATTCTAGAATTTAAATTGAATACTGGAATTGTTCTACCCTATTTGTACAAAAAGGGATGACTTTATTCTATCTT
>NW_007260485.1:898516-899117 GCF_000164805.1 Carlito syrichta
GCCACCGCAGCCTTACCTGCTGGGCTCCAGCGATCCTTCCGCCTCAGCCTTCCGAGTAGCCAGAATTACAGGCATGCGCTACCACGCCCGGCTGATTTTTTGATTTATTGTAGAGATGAGGTCTCGCTGCCCAGGCAGGTCTCGAACCCACAGGCTCAGGCAATCCACTCACCTCAATCTTCCAAAGGCGCGGGATTACAGGCTGAGCCACCGAGCCTGGCTAAATTTTTTTTTTTTTTAAGTATAGAGACAGGGTCTTGCTATGTTTCCAAGGCTGGTCTCGAACTCCTAGCCTCAAGCAATCCTCCTGCCTCAGACTCTCAAAGTGCTAGGATTACAGACATGAACCACCATATACCTGGCCACATTGGCCATTTAGTTACACGCTTCAGACTCATTCATTAGATATAATACAATACACTATGACTGATCCTTTCTTAGCTAAAACCGAATCCAGTCAGGACCCCTTGAGATTAAATTCGGGTAATCCTGAGAGGCTTTTGGATTTCCCAGAGAGTTCTTAAGAAACTTTGTGGGGCTGGGCTCAGTGGCTCAGCCTGTAATCCCAGTGCTTTGGGAGGCCGAGGTGAGTGGATTGCCT
>NW_007260485.1:899137-918443 GCF_000164805.1 Carlito syrichta
AAAAAAAAAAAAAAAAAAAAGAAAGAAACTTTGTGGTCCTTGAAACTTTGTGTCTTTTAGCCCCTGCTCTTGAATATTGCCTCTTACTACGCATGTGGTTAATCTAAACCCTAGATTTCTTTTTAATGAATTGCTGCTAAACCAGCTCACTCTAATTCTGTACCTAATCAATTATTTTTTAAAATGTAAATACAGATGATTATACTTAGTTTTGTTAAATTCCATTTTGTAGATTTTAGCACAACATTCCAGTCTGGTAATATAATTCAGGATCTTCACTTCTATTGCACTAGACATCAAAGTTTCACATTATCTAAAAATTTAATCACTGAGGAGACCATACAATTTATAAACAACAGGCACAAGGAAGTCTTTTAGTTGAAAATGACCAAAACCAATATCAGCTTAAACCAAAAGGAACTTCATCAGATAGAGACTGAGATATCTCACTGATCCCAAACTAGAAATGACCTGGGCCTGAGATAGGCAAGGCAGGAGATCGGAATACTCTCTCCCTCATTGATCTCTGACTCTTTGAGGCTCTGTCTCAATCTCCCCAGACCCACTCCTCACTCTCCCAACACTCCCATACCCAGTCCCCTTGAATTTCTCCCACCGGCCTTCACTTAGGTATGAGGGGTGACACAAAAAAACCCTGGAATTTGTTTATAAAAAACTGTGTATTTATGCTTACATGTTTAAACTCCAGTCACATTCAAATTACTCTCCATTTGATGTAATACACCTATCAAGACACTTCCGCGGCTCAAAACAGTTTTTGAACTTGTTGATTTTGATGCCTTTTAGTACTTCTGCCATTTTTTGTTTCACCTCTTCCACACTGGCAAAGTGTTTCCCTTTGAGGACTTTTTTTCATCCAGGGAGACAAAAAAAAAAAAAAAATCACTCGCTGGTGAGGAGGAGAGGGGTGACCAAAAAAAGGTAGCCCAGGGCAAAATTGGGTGAATACAGAAGGTAGGGCATAGAGATCATGCCAGTTTTCGTGAACATTCTGTGAGGTGTGGGAGGGTACACTGGTAATTCACCCATCATGAAATAGGCAAACTCAATGAAATAATTTTTTTCAAAAATTCACTGAAGCCGGGCTCGGTGGCTCAGCCTGTAATCCCACACTTTGGGAGGCTGAGGTGAATGGATTGCCTGAGCCTGCGGGTTCAAGACCCACCTGGGCAACTTGGTGAGACCTCATCTCTATAATAAATAAAAAATCAGCCGGGTGTAGTAGCGCGCGCCTGTAGTTCCAGCTACTTCGAAGGCTGAGGTGGAAGGATCGCCGGCGCCCAGCAGGTCAAGGCTGCGGTGGCCGGGAGTGGCCACTGCACTCCTGTCTGGGCGACAGAGTGAGTCTCTAACTCAAAAAAAAAAAAAACTCACTGAAGCAGAACATAGCCTCTGACAACAGCACCAAGTGGTGCACAGATGCCAATGGGTTCCTAGAACACTTACCTAGTAGGAGAAGCCTGTACTACAAGGGGCCTACACGCCAAAAATTAATTCTGGTTTTTTTGGGGAGTCCCCCTCCTATAGATGACCACAGACCCACCAAGACTGGGTTAAACTCTGGTAGAAGCTTTTGCCCCTTCTCCCAATTAAAACTCTTTACCCTGGATTTGATTCAGGACCAAGCCTCTCTTCAGACCACTGGAAGTTCCATTTATTTCTTACTGGCTTCCCTTCAAATTTACCCCATTGGCCCTGAGAACCATCGCAGATATCTAGAGTTTATACCTTCCCTCTGGCCCCAGACCAATTTTCAATTCCAGGAGGTAGCACTTTGGGTTAGGTGTCCACCCTGGTCCAGGCAAAGGTGGCCAAAGGGACTAGTTCAAGTAGGAAAAACATGGCTTCCCAGAGCCATCCTCTATGGCTGGGTGCAGCACTCAGAGAAGTAAATACAGTATTGACAGCTACCCGATGAGTACATGTCCCAATTTGTCTACTATAGAAATACAATAGACACCAACCCCAAGTCTAAGATAGTTTAGATCAGGTTCACCCAAGTTCAAAGCAAGGGAAGGCTTTGCAGTGTGAAAACTGTCAGAATCAAAATGGAGTCACTTATGTCAGCCTTATACATAATAGACCCGGGAAGTCATGGTAGTGAGGCAGGGTAGCTCTCAGACATGAATTGCCTGATAACAGGAATTGTCACAAGAAAATTTTCCAAACCACAGCTTGCTACATGAATTACAAAGACAGAACACTTGCCTGACACACTGTCTCCACTAATGAACTGACACCATCTCCTACCATAAGCCCTTGTAACCAATGTTCTTTTTGTGTCTAAACAACTTGCATGCACTCTTTCTCATGCTTTTATTTTTTTATTTTATTTTTTTATTTATTATTATTTAAAAAAAAATTTTTTTTTTGAGTTGGAGTCTCACTCTGTCTTATTTATTTATTTATTTATTTATTTATTTATTTATTTATTTATTTGGAGTCTCACTCTGTCGCCCAGACTGGAGTGCAGTGGCCGCTCCCAGCCACCGCAACCTCAACCTGCTGGGCTCCGGCGATCCTTCCGCCTCAGCCTTCCCGGTAGCTGGTACTACAGGTATGCGCTACCACGCCCAGCTGATTTTTGATTTATTGTAGAGATGAGGTCTCGCCAAGTTGCTCAGGCGGGTCTCGAACCCGCGGGCTCAGGCAATCCACTCACCTCAGCCTCCCAAAGGCGCGGGATTACAGGCTGAGCCACCGAGCCCGGCCCTCGTGCTTTTAAAAGCCTACCCTTGCTTTAGCCTCCCTGATGTACCTATGATTTATAACAGCATGCCTGTCCTGCATTGCAATGCTAGTTATTCCAGATTAAACTCAATATTTTTAGAGAGCCTCTCTCTGTTTGTTTTCTGCTTTTGTTTTTAAAAACAAGGTCTCACTATGTTACCCAGGCTTGTCTCAAACTCCTGGGCTCAAGTGCTTCTCCTGCCTCAACCTTCCAAAGTGCTGGGATTACAGATGTGAGGCACTACACCTGGCCTCTGTTTATTATTTAGGTTGACAGGAGGTAAAGAAAAGAGTATAATTTAGCTGGGCATGGTGGCTCACACATGTAATCCTGGTACTTTGGGAGGCCAAGGCAGGAGGATTGCTTGGGACCAAGAGTTCAAAATCAGCCTAAGCAACATAGTGAGACCTTGTCCCTACAAAAAAAAAAAAAAATTAGCCAGTTGTAGTGGTGCACACTTGTAGTCACTCATGAGGCTGAGGCAGAAGGATTACCTGAGCCCAGGAGACTAAGGCTATGGTAGACCATGACTGTGCCATGACATTCCAACTTGGGTGACAGAGCAAGACCTCAACTCAAAAAAGAAAGAAAGAAAGAGAGAGAGAGAGAGAAAGAAAGAGAAAGAAAGAAAGAAAGAAAGAAAGAAAGAAAGAAAGAAAGAAAGAAAGAAAGAAAGAAAGAAAGAAAAAGAGAGAAAAGAAAAGAGCATAATTTAGTGGTTAAGTGCATTTGACTTTGGGGTCAAACTAAGGATTAAATCCTAATTCTACCACAATCTAGCTATTTTAATCTCAGGAAAATCAATCACTTTATGTCTCAGTATCCTCATCTATAAGATGGCAAAAATAAAATAATAGCTAGTTGCAGATAATAAATGAAATTATATATCAGGCTACCTAGCTCATAGCAAGCATTTAATAAATAGCAACTATCATTATTAATACTATTACATCACTATCAGTATTATTATAAAGAAGCAAAGCTGTCATGGTGTAATAAAAAGCAGTGAATCTGGCATGATAAAAATAGGTTTCCACCATAAACTTATTTTGCATTTATACATAAAAAGAGAATATAGGGTATGTATAGGATATATATAAGATATGGGACAGTATATAACCTATATATTGTATATATAGGGTGATGGGATTTATAAGATTGATGAATAGATAGGATAAATATATTAGGATATATAGGATAATAAAAGTATAACCTTCTATAATTTGGCTCCTTGAGTATGGGGCACTGCCTGTTGCTATGTCTCTGAAAGCACCTGAAGGGGTGTACAAGGAGATGCTAGACACACGACTCTAGAAATGTCAGCCTTGTCATGTAGTGACATGAGGGGAAAACGGTGTGGAGAAACAGTCCTTTTGTTTAAAATAGAAACTTTGAAGGAAGCCAAGCTAACACATGACAAATTACTGAAGCTCCCGTTCTCCCGGAGGAGAGGGGAAAAAAAGAGCCCCTTTATTTCTGAAACGAGAAGGGGAATTACTGGTACCAAAATTCACGTTTCCTTTTTGGTGACATTCTCCAGCCAAGCTTGGCGTTAACAGAGTAGGCGATTTCACTTCGTCACCTCACAAAAGACTTCCAAATTCACTGCGGCAGACACCGCAAAATAAAAATGTTAAATACATCCTTGCTGGGAGGGGATTGAAGCCTCCACACTCAATCAAAGGTTTGCAATAATAGGATTCATAAAAAAAAAAAAAAAAGAAAGAAAGGACAGATGGGATTAGGAAATGTTGCAGTGAAGACTGTGGAATGAGATGAGCTCACAGCACCAGCCTGTCTTTTGTGGACCTGCACAATGATCCCCGAGCCAGACTGGATTAGGAAACCTCGCAACTAGGGGTCCAGAGAGAGAGGCCTCCGGTTCCCAGGCACTTCGGGGAGAGAAGGCAGAAACGATGCATCAGATTTACAGCTGCAGTGACGAAAACATAGAAGTTTTCACCACCGTGATTCCTTCCAAGGGTGAGTAAAATTGCCCTTGACTGTTTCCTTAACGTGCCATCTCATGCAAGAAGGTGAACACAATCACGTGCTGTTTTACTACGGTTTGTCCTCAGGTCTCTGAGGTCTGATGGGTCCTCTGTTTTGATGGTATTTGATTTTCTTCCCCCCTGGGAAGGATAGACATCAATCACTGAGAAACAATTCATCAAGGGGAAAGTGAAGGCAGTTAAATACTACCAGTTTCACTTAATTCAATACCAACCATCCAATATGCCAAACGAAAGTGACAGCAAGCCATTGTTAAGGAAACAGAGATGAAAACAAAAATCTCAGGGCAGCTGGAGAGATTCTTTCATTTTCTCCAGCAAGCAAGGGGGTTCTGAATTGAGAGCAGCTGGCTCAAAAGTATGATCTCTAACTGTGCCATGAAATGTGAAGAGAAATACTCCCAGCAATGACTTAAAGCCAAAGGAGCAAGCAGTCAGTTCCCAGCCCCCGGTCTGGGTCTGGCTTCTCCACAGAACCCCAGGGTCACCCTGCCAAACTGGAACTAATGCCGCCAAAAAGTGACTTTGTAAGCTCTTGACTTTATAAGCTCTGTGGTCCACAGTGAATGGTATTAAGTCCCGGGAAGGGCTATGTGTGAGGGTTCAGTTAACTCCAAGTGTCTGATTACTGGGCAGTTTCTTTGCCTCTCTCCTCCTTCTCTCCTGCCGCCTCTGCTCTCTGCCTGCACGCCTGTCTTGCCTCCATTACTCAGGCTTAGCCCCGGGTCTCATTGTCAGACTTGAATGCAGTGGGCTGGATGTTTGCTGGTGTTGTGACTCCACCTTCAAACAATTCCTTTCTTCTTCTGTGTCAGCTACGGACAGGGCCATTGCTAGGGGGGGAAGGGGGGAGAGGACTAAGTTTGGCCACAAAGAGACAGCCAGCAGAACATAAATTAAGCTTTAGACATTTACTGCCAGACAGACAGAGAGAGAAAAGAGCTAGGAGTCTGCCCGCATGCAGGAGTTGGAATTTTCTCTGGAGACTCTGTATGTCAAAGCTGAATCTCAGTCCCAGCAGCTCTAGTTTTGGGTAAATAGCCCAGGGGAACTCTTACATGTGGATGTTCACCACGGCACTGATTCTAAGAGGACCAAAATTGAAAATAACCTATGGGTCCATGAAGAGGGAAATGGATAAAATGTAGTACCATAATGCTATGGAATACTACACAGGAATGAACTAGGCCTATGTGTATGGACATAGGTAGATCTCAAAGCATACTGTTAAGTACAAAACAAGTAGGCTGAAATATTATATATGTGTTATTTCATTTCTGTAAATTTGGAAATACAAAACAATACTATGTATTGCTTATGGATATGCATCTAGAGACCATAGAGACATAAACCAGAAAGATACAGACAAAATTTGTGATCTCAGTAGCCCTGGGGAGGCAGGGAAGGAGAATTAAGGAAAGGTAGAAAGGAGACCAAAATATCATCTCTAATTCTCTATTCCTTTCATATGAGGGAGAAACAAGTCAGAAAAAACAATAAAGTTAAATATGTCTATTTTTCTATAAGTTATTTTCATTTTAAAAATCGTAAAGGAGCTGGGCTCGGTGGCTCAGCCTGTAATCCCGCGCCTTTGGGAGGCTGAGGTGAGTGGATTGCTTGAGCCCGCGGGTTCGAGACCCGCCTGGGCAGCGAGACCTCATCTCTACAATAAATCAAAAAATCAGCCAGGCGTGGTAGCGCATGCCTGTAATTCCGGCTACTCGGAAGGCTGAGGCGGAAGGATCGCCGGAGCCCAGCAGGCGGGGCCGCGGTGGCCGGGAGCAGCCACTGCACTCCAGTCTGGGTGACAGAGTGAGACTCCAACTCAAAAAATTTTAAATAAATAAATAAATAAATACATAAAAATCTTAAAGGGAAAATTCAAAGACAAAGTAGTTAAGAGACAACTACCACTTCTGTGCTGTGTGTCCTTGGGCAAGTTACTTAACTTCTCCAGACCTGAGTTTCCATTTTTATAAAAGGGAGAAATAGAACTTATCTCCCAGGATTATTATGGGAAATAAATGAGTTAATATATAAAGCATTTAGAACAGTAGCTGGCATGTAGAGAGCACCACTAAATACATCCCTGGCAAGTGGATTTCTATTTTTATTCTGTATTTAGAACCAATCAACATGTTCAGTCACAGTTAAATAGTCACTCCTATATTCTTTCCTTACCACTTTCATTCATGGCCACCCTCTGGTATTAAACCAAATATTCGTTGTTATTCATGGACATTTCACTGCTCAGGAAGTTGTCCTGAGTTGTATTTGCAATTTTACATTAGATCATAAATGGATTCAGTCTTCTCACCCCTTGCTTTGCCTCACTGGGCCTTCTCTAAAGCCTTCAAGCGGAGGGCTCTCAGTGAGAGAAGACAGCACCAGCAGGTCTTGAATCACTGCTCATGAGAGAAACTAACAACTCTTCCTTATAGCCCCACATTCTCTAACTGCCGAAATCTAGCTGGCTTGATTTTAATCTAACAAGGGCTGTAGTCCTCCCTGGTGGGCCTTTTCCCAAAAGCTATGGTTTAACCACATTTATCCACGTGCAATAACCAAACCTTTCCGAGCACAATCTCAGCAGCATGGGCAGTGTAGCCTAATGGTAGGAGAGTGACCTCTTGACCCCTCAGCATCTCCATCTATACAGTAGAGTTAATGGAAAGTACCTATCTCATTGGGGTGCTGCAAAAGTGAAAGAGATAAGACAGATAAGCCATCCTAGGATAAGATGTGAGCTACTATTACATTTATCATCGTTGTGTTATGTTTCTCTTTCCAACACACACATATTGGGCTCAGTCTAATAGCTACATATTTAACTGAGCCATGTTAAAACCTTACAAAAATATGACAACAACAATATGTAACAGCTTCCTAAGTAATTTAAAGGCACAGGACAAAGAGCAAGTCTGTAACTGAAAAAATATATGTGTATTTTAACTTTCTAGACAGTGAGACCTTTAAGGGAAAAGTGTTATAGGCACAATTCACGGTAAACACAAAAGATAAAAACTGTGGTTTTACTAAGAAGTCACACCAGAAGCTATTTCCTGAGACACACCAGAGTGGATTTATTTCTGGGGTGAACAGTACCACAACATTCAAAATAATTCTTCTGGGAATAAGCAACAATGGGGGAGGGATGGTGAGGGGAATCAGGAAACAGCAGGAGGAAATGGGGAAAGTTCCAGAAAGAGAAGTCCTAACAGAATGCTACCATCTGCAGATATCACCTACTCCCTCCACCTGCCCTCATCTTGCAGAGAAAGAGGAGAATCCTAACAACCACCTCTGATTCCTGGGAATTTATTGCTTTCCAGGTGCTGGGCCAAGTTTCTTCTTATAAAGATAACTCATTTAATCCTTGCCACAGCCCATGAGATAGGTGCTGTTATTATTTAATCTCTGTCTTTCGAATGAAGAAAGTGAAGCTTTGAGAGGGTAAGTAATTTACCCAAGCCACATAACTAGCAAAGGGTCAAGTTCAGATTCACACCAAGTACAGAGAGGGGGTCAAGAGCCATGGCCACTAAGCAGCACTCCATACTCCAGACTTCACGGGCTTTGCAGAAGATAACAAGGACAACACTCATCTGTCACTCATCTGCTATGTGATAAGAAGGCATTTTCACTCTAAGCAGGTCAAGGACATGGTGGGATTTCAGTTCTAGGTAAACCATCCTAGAAATGATGTGAAAAGCAGATGCCACATCTTTTCCCAATCAAATAACTTTTCTTTTTTTTTTTGAGTTGGAGTCTCACTCCGTTGCCCAGGCTGGAGTGCAGTGGCATACTCACGGCCACCCCAGCGTTGACCTGCTGAGCTCTGGCAATCCTTCTGCCTCTGCTTTCCAAGTAGCCAGAAAGACAGGCATGTGCTACCATGCCCAGCTAATTTTTTATTTATCGTAGAGATGAGGTCTCACCAAGTTTCCTGGGCTAGTCTCAAACCCACAGGCTCAGGCAATCTGCTTACCTCAGCCTCCCAAAGTGCTGGGATTACAGACTTGAGCCACCATGCCTGGCCCCAAATAACTTTTTAGTGGTTAATTTCTTTAAGCTTTTCTAAAAATTGTGGTAAAACATGTATAATAAAATGTACCATTTTAACCATTTTTAAGTGTACAATCAGTAGCATTAAGTTCATTCACACTGTTGTGTAGCCATCTCCAAGCATTTCTTCATTATTCCAAACAGAAATTCTGTACCCACCATTAAACACTAACTCCATGTTTCCCCACTCCCCCCAGTCCCTAGTAACCATCATTCTACTTTCTGTCTCTACAAATTTGACTACTCTAGGAACCTCATATAAGAGGAATCATAGGCCCGGCACAGCTCATGCCTATAATCCCAGCACTTTGGGAGGACAAGGCGGGAGGACCCACTTGAGGCAATCAACTGGTTCTATGCCTAGGCAGTATAATCAGGCCCCATCTCTAAAAAATTTTAAATTATGGACTTTGCAGCAACTTGGATGGATTTGGAGTCTGAAATGCTCAGTGACTTATCACAGAAACAAATAACTGAGTACCATAAGTTCTCACTCATAAGTGGACCTTGAACATTTACCATAATACTATAAGAAAGGGATTGGCAATAACCGGAAACTGCCAGGGGTGGGGGGGAAGGCACATAACATTAATAAGGGTACCTGATCTCAAACCAGCAAAGTGGGGACCAAAGGGAGACCCAAACTTTACCTGTACAATGACCACTTGTATACCTCATCCTAAATTCTTTAAAATAAAATACATTTACACAATTTTTTTTTAATTTAAAATTTTTTAAATTAGTTGGGCTTGGTGGTGCATGCCTGTACTCCTAGTTACTTGGGAGACTGAGGTGGGATGATCACTTGAACCCAAAAGTGAGTGAGACCTTTTCTCTATTTAAAAAAAAAAGATCATAGAATATATGACTTTTTGCATCTGACTTATTTTGCTTATCCATTTATCTTTGGTGATCATTTGATTTGTTACCAACTTTCTGCTACTGTGAAGAATGCTGCTATGAACTTTGGCGTCCGCAAAGCCAAATAACATCTTCCATTCCAATGACCCTGCCTCTTCTTCCCATCCCCTCCTCTATGCTCCTGCTCCACCCCAGGTCCAAACCTTCGCTGTGTTATTACTGTAGCTATGACAACCTCACTGGTGTTTTTTTTTTTTGAGTTGGAGTCTCACTGTTGACCAGACTAGAGTGCAGTGGCCGCTCTCGGCCACTACAGCCTCGACCTGCTGGGCTCTGGTGATCCTTCCGCCTCGGCCTTCCAAGTAGCCGGAATTACAGGCACGTGCTACCACGCCCAGCTGACTTTTTGACTTATTGTAGAGATGAGGTCTTGCTGCCCAGGCGGGTCTCGAACCTGCGGGCTCAGGCAATCCATTTACCTCAGCCTCCCAAAGGCACGGGATTACAGGCTGAGCCACCAAGCCTGGTTGGTGTTCTCTAAAACCATTTCTTTATCTCTTTTTGCAGTGTCCAGTCCAGCCAGAAGAAGAGTCAAAAGTTCTCAACACCTCTTGACCAAGAATGTAAGGAAACTTTAGTTCTGATCTCCTTTGTCTTCTATTAAAAAAAAAACAATGCCCACTTCTTCTCTCTCTCTCCTATGCCCTCAGTAACCAGGAAGGTTTCAATATCCCATGTGATTACTACTGCACTCTCTGTTCTCCATTTACCCAAATGTCAACAAGATACCAAGTAACCCTGAATTAGACCCTTCCATTCTGCTACTTTCCCCAGGCACAGGAAGGAAACTTCATTTTTTATACATATTTTTTTCTTCTTTAAACCAAGTCTCCATTGTGGATATAGCATCCCTGATGTACATGTTCTATTGTTAACATTTGTATGCTTCATTTTTTTACTATTATAATAACACAGCAATTAATGTATTTATAGAAAATACTACTCTTTTGGATGAATTCCTTGGTGCATAGACCTCAAAGTAGAATTAACAGGTAAAAGGATAAGAACAATTTCATCCATCCATCCATCCATCAAATATCTGCATTCCTATGTACAACAGACACTGTGCTAGGTATAAAGAACAGTGGGTTTTTAAACATGGTTTCTGCTTACAGTTTTGTCACATACTGCTAGGAATTCTGAGCAATTTTTGGGCTTCCAGCAATGCTTTTCAATTTACTTCCAACATCACCAACATTGACTTTCATTTTTTTGTATTGCATTTTGCTGCTTGAATATGCATTACCTTAAAATCAGGTTACATGTCTTTAGAGCCTAATAATGCTGTGCATTTCTCATTTTATACACATATTTATTTATATAAAAGCTATCAATACACTTCTGCACTTTTATTTTAAAAGGGAATATAATAGTTTCTTCTTGGTTACACTGAAGTTTCTAGTTCTAGCACAATTTTTCATGAGATATCATTTTGATTTTTGAAGTTTCTCAATTTTTAAAAGCCTATTCTCCATTTAAAAACAATTTTAGTGTCCTAAAAATGAGATGGGGTTTTACTAATTGTTGTTTTTATATACATTTATTATATTTTTAATTACAAAAGTTGTATGTGCCATCATAAAATTTTAAACATTAGAAAGATATAAAATACAGCAGTCCCCCTTATCTTTGGGGGATACATCCCAAGATCCCCAATGGATGCTTGAAACTGTGGACAGTACTGAACCTTACCTACTCTGTGTTTTGTTGATCTGATAACCAAGATGACTACTAAGTGACTAACAGGTGGGGAGTATATACTGCATGGAGACATTGGACAAAGGGCTGATCACATCCCAGGTGGGATACAGCAGGCTGGTGTGAGGTTTCATGATATGACTCAAAACAGTGACCAACCTAAAACTTATGAATTATTTCTCAAATTTTCCATTTAATATTTTTGGATCCTCGTTGACCTCAGGTAACTGAAACCATGAAAAGTGAAAAGGAGGATAAAAGGGGGACTACTGAATAGTGTCAGAAAATCCTGAGAAATTGTAGAACAGATTGGTTAGATATGTAGACTTTAGAGTTAAATGATCTGGGTTTAAATCCCAGTTCTACCAAATTCTGGTACAAAACTTCCTTAGCATTAAAATGAGGATAACAAGAGAACATATCTCAAGAACCATGGGAAGGAGCAAATGATTTAGTCCAGAGCCTGACATATATAAGCATTCAATAAGCACTGTGCTTTTTTTAAGTGAAACATTCCCATATACTAACATATATTATGCTTTGTTGTCTGATACTATATTGCTTTGTAATTTGCTTTTTTCTCTTAACAACAAATCTTGAACATCTTTCCATGCCAATTAGTAGTTCTACCCCTAATATATTTTTTTTAAAGCAGGATTTATTGAGAGGACAGAAAAGTTCCCACAGTGGGAGGGGAACCAAAGGGGTTGCCCTACCTCCGATATTTATATTGACTGTATAATACATCATTGTATGAATGTACTAAAATTTATTTGCCCAAACCAAATCTGAAGTTTTCTAGATTCACTATTTAACCAAATTATCAATAAATGAGGTTTCCCACTTTTTCTCTATTAAAATAATAGGATATTCTTGAACATATTTTTATTTATTTATACAAATGCTTTTGTGAGGATAAATTCATAGATACAGAAATGTTGGGCCAAAGGATATGAACATTCAAAAAATTTTATAGTCATTGCCAAATTCCTAGAAACTATGCTTTAAAGTACCTTTCTCAGAACAGCTGAGACAATACTATGTGGTATCGATGCTGTTAGTCTTTGACAATCTGATAGGTGAATATATCTTGTTTTAATTTACACTTTCATAATTATAAATGTGATTCTTCTTTTCACAGATTTATTGATCACTTCAATCTTTTTTCCCATGGATTTCTTACTCGTGTCCTTTAGTTATTTTTCTATCTGTTGTATGCCTTTTTCTAAGAATTTTTGGGAACATTCTATATATTAAGAAAGAGAAGGGCTTTTACAAGATGGAAAATTTGGTTGTAGGGTAGTCAATTCTGTTCCTTCTCGTGGTCCCTGAAAACTTAATCCCAAAGTCTATAAGAAAAACGCTCCCAACTTTCAAGGAACAGTGGGAGAAGTGTTCCCAAAAATGGAAAGAGAAGGGGTTGCCTACAGGTTACCTAGAGTTTAAGAAAGTTTTGCAACAGATCTTTCCATCTTTTGGTCAAGAAACTTGGCTCTAGTCTTCACATATTCAATCTCCCTCCAGGTGGCTCAGTAATGCCCTCTGGCCTTTTGAGTTTTTCTCTGAATATCTGATTTCCCTAACATTCTAGCTCATCCTCTGCTTGTAAAACTCAGTCTTAGTCACACAGAACATGCAAATTAGAAGACATAGGCCAGGTCTCTTCATTCACCTCCTCCTTTTATAAAGAGGAAAGAATTGTCTTCGGCCTCCTGTTTCTTCAACCAACTGGCTCTTGGCTTCCTTTTGAGTTCCTTTTTGTCTTCTCTAACTTGGCGATCTGAAAGCAATTGTGGTTGGTGATATTGGAAAGGAAAATGATTCTTATTTTGCAACTGTATCAATATTTACAACTTTCTTTGACTCAAACTTATTTGTATCTCTTCTTACCCCTTGGGCTACCACGTGGTTGAGTTTAGGGTTCCTTCCTTTATAAATATCTCTTTTTCTCTGAGCCATCGCTAGCATCAGTTATCCTTCCTCAATCCTCTTGAGTAGCATTTTCTTCCAAACCCTGGGCACAGTCACACACACTCTTTCTTCTCTAGGTAGTCTCTCCAGTCTTTCTTTTTTCTTGTTTCTTAGGTGACTTTACTGACATCTTAACCAACCTGATGCCCACTGAGTAGCTCAAGGGAATAAACGTCTACAAAGGTGTAGGTCAGTTAAGCCTTTCAGCAGAATGGAGCCATGTCCATGGTGACTCATAGTCCCTTCAAAGTAAACCCTTTCAAATAAGATAAATTGCAAATGTCACATTCTTCCCAGATTTCGTGCTCGTGGGGAGAGATTTGTGTGGGGTTGTCCTGAATTTTTGAAATGCACTGAGCAACCACTTGCACTTGAAAATTCCAATCTGGATGTAGATGCTTTTTGTGGGTTTACCAAGAGCACTCACTTAAGAGGCATGAAACCATGGTTCTTATCCTGGCTCTGTCCCTTACAGTTCTGTGACCTTGAGTAAGACACACATCTTCTTTTGGCTTCAGTGTTCCTACATGTAAAATCAGAGAGTTGGGCTAGGACATTTTTATGGATCCCTTCAGCCCCAAAACATGTTGATTCTCCACCATCTAGGTCTTGAGTGTCTTTTTAACTTCTCACCAGCCCTCTAGGCTGGCAAATAAACAGAAGCAGGAACCAAAGATGTCAGTGGGTAAAATTCTGGGACTTAGCCCTGTTAGCCTGTGTCTTCTGCTCTTCCTATTGCTGACCTCTCTAAGACTAGCAAGGGAGTATTCCTCTGTTGCAATAAGGTTTGTGGCCCTAGTATATTCCCCTACTTCAGTCAGTAGTTTGCTGACCTAGGAAAGGAAAATTCCAGCATTAAACCCTTTTCTCTCCTTGCCAATTAGCATCCCATGCCTCACCCTAATTCTCCAATCTTACCCCTATATTCAAGAGTGTTACAGAGCCTGATCTCAGACAGTGCGTTCTAATACCAGTAGCAGCAAGACCAGACTGTGTCCCACGGACCAGAAAATAAACTGAGCTGTCTGGGGCGTCTCAGGAGGCCACAGTCATCCATTCAGCTGCCCATTCCCTATTGCAGGCCTAACTCATCAGTCTGGAACCATCTCTCAGACTCCTCACTGCGGAAAATAAGAAACAAACTCCAGGCCCAGCTAAGAAATAGAAGTCTTCCAAGCTGGGCCCCATCCCCTTTCCTTTCCTGCTATTAGCATCCTTCTTTTGGAGACGAAAGAAGATACGTTGATGAGGCACTTGTCCCTAGTCGTGACCCAGCCTCATCTCCACCCCCAGGAATCCTCCTACATCCATCTGGTTGCTGGGCTGAGCTCCCTCCACATTCTCCCACCCCACGGTGCAGGGAGGTGGCATCTCTTGTTCCTGAGAGGGAACATTTGCCTCTCTTTCAAAGGAGGAAATGCTGAAAGGGGGTCTTCCCACCTGCTTTGGCAACCAGCCTTACTTTCTCCTTCTACAAAGTGGGGCTGAAAACACCACATCAGTTCTCATTGCCCCTCTCTGAGGGCAATGCTGGAAGAAAGAAAATAAAGTCAGGAAGAGCTGTGATGAAAGGTCTGACCCCAGAATGAATGACCCCAGTGTCCTGGCTGCATATAAAATATGCTGGATCCAAGCCCAAACTGCTAAGCTTCCCTTCATGACTCCCCAGAGTAAGATAAAATGGTTGTTATTATTTGTCTCAAGTCTTTACGTTTAAATTATTTCAGTGACTTAAGTATTTTTCTTACAATGTTTAAGGCCTACTTTGGTGATCATCAGCAGATGATCCTGACTAAAAACACTGTAGCATTTAGTACTTCGTTCCCATTTACGGAGATTTTCACTTATGTGGTGTCACCTTGACCCGGCACTCTGCACTGCAGAGGAAACATGAGCATTAAGGATTCTGTTTGCTCCATTTTACCAGCAGCATTTTTCTTTTAGAAATCTGGGACCAAGTGTAGTGGCTCACACCTGTAATCCCAGCACTTTGGGAGGCCAAAGTGGGAGGACTGCTTAAGGCCAGGAGTTCGAGACCAGCCTAGGCAAAATAGTGAGATCTTGTCGTTACAAATACATGATAAATAAAAATTAGCCAGCATGGTGGCACATACCTGTAGTCCCAGCTACTTGGGAGGGTAAGGATGGCTTGAACCCAGGAGCTCCAGGCTGTAGCAAGCCATGACTGCACTCCTGCTCTCCAGCCTGGGCGACAGAGCAAGACTCTGTCGTGAAAAAATAAAATAAAACAAATCTGAGAATTACTTGGGTCTGAGTTCTCTCCCTAAATCTTCCCTCGGCTAGAGCATGCAAAAAGCTATTCTCTGAACAAACCAGGCTGTCATCCACTTAGCTACAAAGACTGTGAGACCCCAACTTCCAGGGCTATCCTCATATCAAATAGCCTCTCCTGTTGTCAAAAACAGGTCAGGCCACCAAACAGCTGACCTGCCTGGATCTGGGGCCTGATAACCCAGACTCCTGACTCTTTGAAGATACTGCTGAGGAACAAACACACCTTACTCCCTCCAGAACCCTCATTTTCTTGCACCATGGCACCATCTGGCAGTCTGAAGTCAAATAAAACAGTTGACCATTTCTGACCAGCTTCCACCTCGAGTTTTCTCCCTGCTCCTAGCATTCCCTGGTGTAGAGAAGCTCCAAAAGTTCCTCGTCAACACAAGCTCCATCTGTAAAGCTGCATTCCTGGGGGCCACGGGTCCAGAGATCCGAGGAGAGGAGTAAGCTAACGACTGTGCCTCCTCGCTGGCAGGTGGTGATCGAATCGGACCTGTACACACCCCGGCCCCTGGAGCTGCTGCCTCACCGTGGCGACCGCAGGGACGCGGGCGACAGCCGCAGGTTCGGAAGGCTCCAGAATGCGCGGCCCGGAGCCCATTCCGCCAAAACCCCTGCCAGGCCCGGTACGTGAGTCCCAGCCCCAGTTCCCCGGACCTCCCTGCGTGCAGGGACCCTCTTAGAGACGCCCACCGGCCCATGGGAGGGCAGCGGCGGCCTTTGCAGCATCCTCGGCATGCCTCTTGCGTTCCCAGGCCCGCGCCAGGTGAACCGGCACGTGCGCTTTTCCCCAAATAAAGCGCCTGCACTTCGTTGGGGAAAGCCACCACGAAAGCACCCGCTCCCCGGCCTCACCTACAGGAGCCCCTCAGAACACTTTCTACCTATAAAATCAGCTTCTGGGTGTGCAAAATGAGGAAAGATGCTCTACCTACCATCTCGCTCCACAGGAAGCCGTGTTGTGTTAAGGAGAAGATGCAAATCAGTATCCTGTCGGGGAGGGAAAGCCATGACCCATAAACAAAGGAAGCTCGTGCTATTTATTTAACATATTGTATGTGTGTGTGCATAATACAGGCTTCGTAAGCTGCCATCATAAAATCTTACCATTTTAAAGTTGAATGACCAAACAATCTATAAAAGGAATGTAGGAGCAAATTTGTTTTGAGAATAGAAAACATTACAACTTTACCTTGGATACTATTTTTTATTTTTTGCAAGTGGGAATTTTTTGGAAGACAGGAAAGCTCCTAGCGGTGGGAGAGGACCTGAAATAGGGTTGCCCAGATACTGTTGTTAAAAATGGCGCCCAAGGCCTGGTGTGGTAGCTCAGGCTTGTAATGCCAGCACTTGGGAGGCTGAGATGTGAGGATTGCTTGAGCCCAGGAGTTTCAGACCAGCCTGGGCAATATAGTGAGACCTTGTCTCTACAAAAAATCAGCCGGATGTGGTGGTATATTCCTGTAGTCCCAGCTAACTTGGCATCCTGGGGTTGAAGGATGGCCTGAGCCCAGGAAGTCAAGGCTGCAGTGAGCCATGATGGTGCCACTGCACTCCAGCCTGTGTGACAGAGTGAATCCTCAGCTGAAAAAATAAGATAAAGTAAGGCCCTAAGCACTTAAACAGGAATCTGCCTCTTAGCCTACTCAAGTCTATAATGGCATTTTGCCTTTAATTGCTGATTTAGGTGATTTCTGTTATGCTCACAACCTAAAGTTTTCATATTTTAACTCCAGAACTACACAAGAGAAAATCCAGGATGTCCTTCTCAAAGTCTTTGGGCATTGGCAATTTTGTGTTACAAGAACTGAAATAAGACTCCATTGAGTATGGTCTCTTTCTCCATCCATTTTTTCTTTTTCCCTTCATAGATACAGACTAGAGCACTAAGTTTCTTTGATCACGAAGAAGCTGATTCTGTTATGATCCTATGAATAAGAACTCATAAATCAAACTCTATTCTCTATTAAGTGGTTACATACACATATATGTATGCAGAGTGAAAGCATTAGGAAAACCACAATCTGCTTTGCAAATTAAGAGCAGATAGATCTTTCTGTGTCTATATATAGGTGGGTGGGTGGGTGCATGTGTGTGTGTGGAAAGAGAAAAAGAGACAGAATATTTATCTTTTCTACAAAACCATAAAGTGAATTTAGATCCATGCTTCTCAAGTCTTAATGTGCAAAAGAAGCACCTAGGAATCTTGTTTTTATGCAGATTCAAATTCAGTAGGACTGAGTGGGCCCCAAGATTTTATGTTTTTAACAAGCTCCCAGATGATGCTGAGGATACTGCTCTGGGGAGAACATATTGAGCAGCAAGGATTTAGGGATGATCTGATGCAGTGATTCTCAAAGTGGAGTCCCAGGAGCAGCAGCAGACCCTAGAAATGTGTTAGAAATGCAGATTTTGTTGACAGAAACTCCAGAGTTAGGGCACATCAATCTCAGGTTTACCCCCCCCCCAAGAGTCTAACATACACTGGAGGTAGAGAACCTCTGATTTACTGTAACTGTCCCTCTGCCAGTTTACAGAAGAGGAAACTGAAACCATAGAAACGGTTTGACCTACCCAAGGTCGCACTGCTTGTTAACAACAGAGCCAAGATTAAATCACAGGTCTTGATTCCCTAGCTAGTGTCTCTTCCCCTTGGGGAATAATGTCTTCCTGACAGTCTAGTTTTAGGGGTCACTTTCATTTCTTTCTAAATAGTTTGTAGATGCTTGAGCTGCCTGAGTCAATTTTTTATTCTCAAAGACAAGAGCAGTAAGTTATGAAATGAAGACAATCTGACAGTTGGCTCATGCAAGGAATAGGCTAGTCAGGTTTTTTGTTCTGTTTTTTTTTAAAAAAAAAGAGAGACAGAGAGAGAGAGAGACTGAGCTGGGCATTGATTCAATTTCTTCAGCTCTCCCAGTCTGATAGATACAGAGTGGGTGGGAAGGAAGGAGTGTTTCTGAATCAAAGCCAGACTATCCTTCTGTCAGAAAGGTGTATGTCTCCAGGGACCTCAGCTCTGAGAACTGTCTTTTCCTGAGCTATAGAAGGCACTAGGATGCTGTAGCCTTCTCACATGAGAGAAAGATGCTCTGAGGAACCTTCAGAATTGTAGAGACTCTTCAGAAGATCGGCTGAGAAACTCTCTCTCTCACCACAAGGCCTTAGGTGCCTGGAAAGGGGAAAGTCCCCACATCCTGGGCCTGGGAGAATTGGCTGCCAGTAGGACTTCTTCACTGAGATGTTCTCTACCACCTCAGAATTAATTTGTTTAAACCTCTCATTCTTTCTCAGTTAGAGCCACTATCCATCCTCCCTGCAAGTCTTAAGGATATTTTCCCTAACACCTTCTTATCCTCCCCTGACCCTTCACGCATGAAACACTGACAATGTCAACTCCTAGGTATTTCTCATCTTGTCCTCTTGGTACCTACCTTAAGCTGCCGGGGTTCAGACTTTCTTCCTTCATGTCAACTGTGTAGAGAACATCGTCAGTTAAGGTCTCAGCTTCCAGCACCTTCCCTCTACAAGGCTACCTGAGGGAAATTTGTCCCCAACATCTTTCAGCTTTAAGCACTATGCCCCCCCC
>NW_007260485.1:918463-926285 GCF_000164805.1 Carlito syrichta
CCCCCCCGCCCTCCAGATCACAAGGACCTATCCAGTGCCACATCCTGTGACACCAAAAGACCACCAAAGAGGTCAGTTCACTGCTCCCTAAATCATCCTTACTTGTCTTCGTCATAATTGTTATGTATCACTAAAGTCTCAGTCTCCTCAACTAGAAAGTGAACTATTATGATATCTACCTCTTAGTGTTGTGGTAACAAATGAGGTAATACTCATGTGTTTTCCACTCAGCACACTAGTTGACATGCAGACAAAAATGTGAGCTGCTATTATTATTATTACTTATGCCAGGGCATTGTTCATATGGTTTAATCTCATAATATTTTATTCTATCAACACTGAAGTGGTGTTTTCCTGTGGTGGGAGCTGTTTTATTTCTACATGCTGTAGTTTAATAAAGCGTGGCCAGTCCTGGAACATCTGCCCCCAGAGAGACCTGTGTTGAAAGCCAGCTTTCCCCTACATTTTTTCAGCTACCTCAGCTTAACACCTGAACCCTTAGACACTGCGGGCTTCAGGATAGAAATTACTCAGAAGTAGGTTGATACATCAGGAATAAAGGCATAGAAAGAAAGTTCTCTGCCCATACATCTTGTAAAGTTAATGTCTCTGGATCTGATAAACTCTAATCCTACCACATTATGGGGCTGCACTTCCCACCACAGACTTGACTTCTCTATTCGTTTTTAAAGGGGTGTCCAGGAGCATCGTGTTAGATCATTAATCCAGCTGTAAAGACTTAACTCCTGGGACTTAAATCTCTTTAACCTCATGTGATCTGAGGCTTTAGGAAGGAAGGGAGAGCTGAGGGCATATTCTCTGAGCACCTACTACATATAGACACAGTGCTAAATGCTTCCACATGTGTGTTCTCTGTAAAAATAGACTTTTTTTTTAGAGCAGCATTAAGGTTCACAGCAAAATTGAGCTGAAGGTACAGAGACTTCCCATATACCTTTTTCCTCCACACATGCACAGCCTCCCTTATTATCAAAAGTCCCTACAAGAATAGGACATGTATTGTAGTCAGTGAACCTACATAGACATACTGGTCTTAGTTAGACCTTAGTTCCTGTCCCCTCAGAAGAGGTAGTTGCCTCATTGCCTGACCCTATCGCCTGATGTTGCTGCTTGGTACAAAGGTCTTTAGAAATTCCCTGCTGTGGTTGATTGGCTGATAAGGTAATTGATCCAGAACCAGAGAAGAGCAGAACATGGAGTACCACTGAGTCATATCTCTCTGTTCAACTTTGCAGGGGGGATTTCTGAACCCAAAGCATCAAATCTGTGTGGGAATCGAGCATATGGAAAATCTTTGGTAAGTAAAATAAGGCTGACTAGTTGTATCTGTTGTGCATTAAGCTTCCCGTCACGTCTGATTCTACTGTGCCATGAAGAGAGACTAAGTGTCTAAGTGTCCTTTGTTCCAGGCCTGAGGATTGTTAGAAAAGCATAATGGTGGGTCTTTGCTCCTGAAAGGTCTAAGTTGGTCCTGCTTTGTGCCCTTTTGGACTATCCTTAGCTGCTTCTCTCTTTCTTGCCAGAAATTCAGCTCTTCGGCAATGCAGGAGAAGCTACTATCCAAAGGACATCTCATACATGGGGAAAAGAACTGGTTTCTAACATAAGCCCCTGCCAGGCGGAAATGTCTGCCTAATTTCCAGGTGCAGTTACAGGCAGAAAGAGATGTAAGGTTCTCAAGCACTGTGAAAACACAAAACACCAGTGTCTTAGCTCAGTCTGTTATAATAAAATACCATAGACTGGGTGACTTAAAAAAAACATTTCCTCACAGTTCTGGGAAGCCCAAGATCAAGTTGCTAGCAGATTCAATGTCTGTCGATGGCTCTCCTCCTTGCCTGCAAACAGCCACCTTCTCACATGGCCTTTTCTCTATGCACATGTAAAGAGTGAGATCTCTGGTGTCTCTTCCTCTTCTTAGAAGGGCACTAATCCTGTCATATGGGCTCCACTCTAATGACTTCATCTAAACCTAATTACCTCCCATAGTCCCCATCTCCTCGTACCATAACATTCGGGATTAGGGTTTCCACATATGAGTTTGGAGGGACACAAGCATTCAGTACATAACCGGTCACCTCAGGACAGGAATGCCTCTGGGGGCATCTATTATAGGCCAGGTTCTCTGAGATTTGGTGTTTGGGGACAGGAGTAAGCAGTCAGGGTTGGGTGGGGAGAGCTGCTGAATTGTGATGCAGGCTTATCACCTCCTAATGGGGGACTCTGGGACAAGGGTTGCCCACCCATACTGGTCTGTGTTGGGTCAAAAATGGCCAAGCTTTTCTTTCCCATCATCCCTTCATCATGGCATGTGGGCTGCCCCAGGAAGGCTGTGACCTTGGCCAGGTTGCCCACTGTAGCTGAGGCCAACCTGCAGGATCTTAAAGCCTTCTGCTACTCACTCTGCTATCCTCCCTCCCATAGTTGGGCAGCTGTCCTTCCTTGAAGGCCTATGGGTGCATTTCCTTTGTTGTGTTCTGGCATGAATGTTAGATTTCCTCTTGGTTAGCAGAGTCAGCAATGGCTAGAATAGATGTCAACACAGGCATCTTTCATATCAGCTATTGAGATTCATAGATGGTTCAATGAGAGAACTAGAAGAGACCCAAGACATCGTCTGTGCCAGCCCCTCATCCTTACAGAACAAATTGGACAAAGATGTGGGTACTTCACTCCTGGTCTGGGCAGGAGACCTAAGCCAGGGATCTCATTTAGGTCATCGCTGTTCTTGGAAAGCCACACAAATGACAGGGATGGTACACGCTGTTTGTCAGGGAGACCTCTTCCCTAACCTTGTGCTTGGGAAGCCAGGATGTCTGGGCAGTAGACAGTGAAGATTGTCAGGCTGTGACAGCTCCAACAGCTGCCCTCACCTGAGCTCAGAGAAAGACTAAGGTCTTTCAAGGGGAAACGGATGGCTTGTGGTCTTGGATTACTGCCCCCAGCACTTAGGCTGGGCTCAGACAGTGCCCTTGGTGGAAGGGCAGCTGCAGCGGGAGGTCAGAGGGAGCTGGGATGGTATAGGGTGGTGATGGGGGTGCGGTTACAGAGAGGAGAGCAGTAGCAGTGAAGAAGAGAAAGAGGCAGCATAACTAACCCCATCCTCTGAGCCAGGAGATGTGGAGCGGGGGTCCTGCAACTCATCAGAGACCCGTGACCCTGGGGCAGGAGTTGATCCTGAGCCCACACAGCTAAATCTGACTCAACAGTTCAATGTACTGGATGAGACTGGGTCAAGAAAAGAGGCAAAAGGAGTGGGAAGAAAGGCCTCTCCTCCAGAGTGGGTGTATGTTCACACCCCCCAAGATGGAGAGAAAGCACTCCAGAGAGACCACAAGGTGGCACAGTAACTCTGCCCACAATCTTCGCCAGCTCAGGAGAGAAGGAGGTGGTGAATAATGGTGCCCTTGACCTACAGTTTCCCAGCAATTTTAGAAATGTGATGACTTGAAGTCTTCAATGGGGATTAGGGCAGAAGAACAAAGCATAGCACGTGTCTGTTGACTAAGCAACCCTGGATTTAGCCCCGTGTAAACCCTCAGTTAATTTTCAATTCACTGCATGTTCTTGAGTACTTGCCACCTTCTTTCAGGAGGACTAAGGAGGGCTCCCAAAGAGGTTAAGTCGCAGATGCTACCATATGCCATGCAGAGACTGAACAAACTTGTGAAACAAACAAGCAAAGAGCCATAAAAAGAATGGGCAGAATGCCAAAACGTGTCACACAGGCACTCAGTGCTGTGAGGATATGCAAACAGAAAGATCAACTTGGGCCACTAGCTTCAGGGAAGGATTCCTGGAGGAAGCGGCCTTGAAGAGCAGACAGAGATGAGGTCTCCATCCAGAGAGCGGAGAAAAGGCACAGAGCTGTGCTTCAGCCTCCGGGAAGGCAGGATCCTGCCTGCTGGAACTGGAAGCGGAACTGTTGATGCACCCAGGGACGAACAGAAGGCCCAGCTGCACAGGTGAAGTGGAGTCAGGCATGGAGGAGCCTTGATGAGCAGCTGCAGAGTTGGCCTCCGTCTGCCCTGCAAGAGGGAGCCCTTACAGTTCTAGAGTACAGGAAGGACATGAAGACTGTAGCAGCTCTGATCAGAAACAAGGACGTCCGAGGTAACTGTCCCTTGAAGGCCGCAGCAGAGGAAACAGAGGCTGGCCCTAGTCTAGGCAGCCTATGCAAAGGAAGAATCTTCAGGACTTGACATTGCTGGAGGTGTGAGGGCAACAGTTGTTACATAAGATTGAGTTGTGCTCTCTCAAGTTTCTCTAGGTAAGTGGTTCTCAAAGTGGGGTCCCAGGACTAGCAGCACCAGCAGCACCTGGGAACCTGTTGGGAATGCAGATTCTCAGGCCACATCAGCCCTGCCGACTCAGAAGCTGAGGTGGGGCCCAGCACTGATCTACTAATGCCACCAGGGGAGTCTGGCCCCTGCTGAAGGGCGAGGACTATTGCCCAGCTTGGTTGGATTCAGTCATCCCCCTTTCAAGCGGTTCCAGTGTCAGAGTGGGAAAGTGGATACATCCTCACATTCCCTCCCTCTTCCTCACCACACAGATTCCTCCAGTGCCCCGGATATCTGTGAAAGCTCCAGTGGATGCGGCAGCCACAGGATCAGAGAAGGGAGGTGTTCTGATGAGAGGGTAAGTGCTATGCCTGTGGGCTCCACCCATCCTGGTCCTGCCCCAGAAAAGCAACAGGTGGCCTGGTTGACAGAGTCTGGAGATGCTAACATTAACCCATGTCAGCTGCAAATTACCTTTTAATGAGGCCATAATCCTGGGTCTCTGTAGCGCCTCATCAACTGTTTCCCTAGGATTAAGCTGGAGTGTTTTTCATGGTTTCCACTTCATTACCGCCGCTATTTAGACTTGGCGAAGTGTCATTTGGGAAGGTTTTTGGCTAATTAAATGAATGCAACACAAGCCATATTCAGAGCCTCCTGTAGACACACAGGTGGCAGAAATGACTCAAGAGTAGGTCCAGGCTCCCTGCCCACAGGTGAAGAATGTATCAAATACAAAGGTTTCAAACCAAACTTACAACCCTCATGGAACTGCTCATTCTGATTCAGAACCAGCAGGGTCAGGAACGGATAATCCCCAACACCCCTCAGTTAACAATACCATCAGCCTCACACCGGGACAGCAAATCTTTAATTCAGCATGAACGTCTATGCACCTGACTATGTCCTCCAAACCATAGGCAGCAGAAAAGGAGTCTTGGTGTGGGCAAGGTTTGGGCTCTTCCCTCAGCTCTGCTTTCTAGCCTGGCACTGCCACTGAGTTGTCACAACTTCAGGCAAGTTATTCAATCCCCCTGTACCCATCTTTAAAAAAAAAGAAAAGAAAAGTAAAGAAAGAAAAAACAAAATAGTGAAACATGAATGACAGGGTGCCCCTCTTTAGGGGTTATTGTGATAACTGAATGAGATAACGTGTGGAGAGCTTAGCACAGATTGTTATTAACATTTTTTAAGAAACTTATCCTCTAGTAGTTGGAAAGCTGTGTACTTGGGAATGTGTTTGCTCATGTATGAGTGGCCATGAACTAAACTGGAGTGGAGGCCGAGCGGTACACACTTTGAAAGCAGTAGATCAGAGCACTGGATGACAAAAGTTTGGCCAGAAAGAATTATTAAAAACCAAGTCATGTAGGAATGTGTCACTTAATGCATGGGTACTTAATTGGAGAGAAGTTAAAAAAAAAACCCAGATTATTTTACAACCCAGTAGCACATTATTCTAAGTGGCAATAGTTGTTGCTAGCTGCTGGTGTAAACCAGCAAAAACCTCGCAGCACACCAACATTTCTGTACACACAGCTGTATCACAAAGGTTCTAAATGGCTCATTTCTCTCCAAACTCAGTCATTCTTATTTCAGCTTGTTCCTGGACCCTGACTATGAAAAAGTAAAGCCTTTTCTTTCACCTAAGGAGAACAAGTGGGGAGAAAAGTGGACATGTATTGAGCATCTATGATGTGCTGAATGCTCATCACAGGTGCTCATCTATGATATTCATCTTCCTCCTCCCAAAAGCCCCATGAGTTGGATGCGATCGTCCCATTTTGCACATGAAGAAAGTAAGGCCATGATTCAGTCACTTGCCTGTGGGTGGGAAGCAGAATACCATCCCAGGGCTCATGCTCTTTCAATAGTTGATGTTTTGGGACATCTGCCCTCTCCAACAAGATTGTCCACTGTCTCCATGAGGCAGGAGGATAAGGATGTAGAGCCTTTGGCAAGGCCAGACCCAGAGCAGGGGAACAGGAGCAGTGCTTGAGGTCCCATGAACCAATGTGCTCAGGGCCATCTCCTTCACTCAACCCGTGAGAGGCTCCCCCAGAGGAAGTCCTTCCTGTAAGGGTCTCAGTAGTGACCCTCACACTATGCAGAGCCTGGTCGCAGGCAGAAGAGGGGAGAGAAAGATCTGGCCAAAATGAAGTCTCGCCTAGTGAAATGACCACCCTTCCCACCCACTCCTGGCTTTTCTTTAGATCCAGACATCTCAAGAAGATGACCGAAGAGTATCCAACCCTTCCCCAAGGAGCAGAAGCTTCCCTACCACTGACAGGCAGTGCTTCCTGTGGTGTCCCCAGCATCCTCCGAAAAATGTGGACAAGGCACAAGAAGAAGTCTGAATATGTGGGAGCCACCAACAGCGCCTTTGAGGCTGACTAAAGGTGACCCTCCCCAAGTGTCCAGCATCAGCCGAGGTTCACTGGACAAGGGGAGAAAGCTTCAGGATTGGAACTGAGCCACACTCACCTCTGCTAATAGCTGATCCAAACACATCATCCTCCCTCACTAACTAGATCATCCTGGCTTAGAGCACAGGAGAGAAACATCCCTTGAAGGCAAAATAAAACTGTTCCTTCTTAGAATTGCTAATATCATTAGTCTGAAAGTGACTTTGGGAGGTCATAAAGTTTATATTCCTATCTTTAAGCAAAACCACACTGAAATCAAGCTTATCCAGCCCATTTGAAAGCCCTCCAAGGAAGGAAGAAGGTGGTTCCTCTGTCTTCCTTGTGAGTTGTTCTAAAGTATGTGATTTTTAGTGTAAATTAATCTTAAGGCTCTTATGAACACCATGGTTCTTACTATTCCCATGATCACATTTATGTCACCTTGATGAGGTACAATTTTTAAGAACAAAGCACTATATATTAACTAAATAGTTCTAACATCCACTTGAGAGTATCATCAAGATTGATTTTGATGGCTACTTGGCATGATTGCATGAATTCTTTATTCTTTTATGTGCAGTTTTTCTACAAAAAAACATTAAAAGTTAAATGTTGAATGCTAATGTTTTCTGAAGTAGCATAACCTAGTGGAGTTCATAATACCTTGCTTTAGCATAATGATTTCAACTTTTGAAAGTGCTTTCTGGAGTCGGGCTCGGTGGCTCAGCCTGTAATCCCACGCCTTTGGGAGGCTGAGGTGAGTGGTTTGCTGAGCCCGAGGGTTCGAGATCCGCCTGGGCAGCAAGACCTCATCTCTACAATAAATAAATAAAAAAAATTAGCCGGGTGTGGTAGCGCATGCCTGTAATTCCGGCTACTTGGAAGGCTGAGGTGGAAGGATCGCTGGAGCCCAGCAGGTCGAGCCTGTGGTGGCCGGGAGCGGCCACTGCACTCCAGTCTGGGTGACAGAATGAGACTCCAACTCAAAAAAAAAAAAAGAAAGTGCTTACTCAGTTGGACTCAGTGACTCAGCCTGTAATCCCGTGCTTTGGGAGGCTGAGGTGAGTGGATTGCCTGAGCCTGCGGGTTCGAGACCCGCCTGGGGCAATTTGG
>NW_007260485.1:926473-933736 GCF_000164805.1 Carlito syrichta
CACTGCACTCCAGTCTGGGCGACAGAGTGAGACTCCAACTCAAAAAAAAAAAAAAAAGAAAAGAAAAGAAAGCGCTTTCTCATCCATTATCTTTTCTTACATTCACAAAACCCCTGTTGAAGAAAGCACTATTATTCCTAATTTAGAGATAGGACAACGTTTGGAGGTTAAATGCTTAGATACCAGGTAATGGAATTAGACACCAGGTCCTCAACTTCTCTCCAGCATACACTTGCTGCTTTGCTTATTCTACCAACTGACTTGAGGAAGGATTTTTTTTTTCTATTTTAAAAAATTTTTGTATATTTAGAGGGTACAAGTGCAGAATTGTTGCATGCATATAATGCACAGTGGTGAAATCTGAGTTTCTAGTATACCCATTACTCAAATGGTGAACATTGTACCCAACCCTCCTATTCCTCCCACCTTTTATATTCTTCAGTGTCTATTGCTCTAGTCTGTATATCCATGTGTACCTATTTTTGAGCTCCTACTCATAAGTGAGAACATGTGGTGTTTGACTTTCTGTTTCAGAGTTATTTTACTTAAGATAATGGCCTCTAGTTCCATCCATATTGCTGCAAAAGACATTATTTCATCCTTTTTAATGGCTATGTAGTATTCCATGGTATTCGTGTATATTTTTTTTATCTGCTCCTCCAATGATGGATACTTAGATGATTCCATAGCTTTGCTATTATGAATAGAGCTGTGACAAACATATGAATGCAAGTGTCTTTTTTATTTAATGATTTATTTTCCTTTGAATGGATACTCAGAAGTGGGATTGCTGGATTGAATGGTAGTTCTATTTTTAGTTCTTTGAGAAATCTTCATACTGGTCTCCATAGAGGTTGTACTAAGTTACAATCCCACAAACAACGTATAAGCATTCCCTTTTCTCCACATCTATGCCAACATCTGTTGTTGTTAGACTTTTTAATAGTAGTCATTCTAACTGGTGTACAATGGTATCTCATTGTGTTTTCATTTGCATTTCTCTGATGTTGAGCATTTTTTATATGTTTGTTGGCCACTTGCATGTCTTCTTTTGAAAAATGTCTGTTCATGCTGTTTGCCCACTTTTTAACGGTGTTGTTTTTTCCTTGTTGAGTTGTTTGAGTTCCTTATAGATTCTGGATGTTAGTCCTATACATCCAAACTATTGGATGTATAGTTTGCAAATATTTTTTTCCCATGCTATAGAGTGTCTGTTCACTCAATTGTTTCTTTTGCTGTGCAGAAGCTTTTTAGTTCAATTAAGTCTCATTTATCTATTTTTTGTTTTTGTTGTGTTTGCTTTTGAGGACTTGGTCATAATTTCTTTCCTTAGGCCAATGTTCAGAACAGTTTTTCCTAAGTTTTCTTCTAGAATTTTTATAATTTCAGGTCTTACATTCAGGTCTTTAATACATCTTGAGTTGCAGTGGTACTATCATAGCTCACTGCAGCTTCCGACTCCTGAGCTCAAGTAATTCTCCCTCCTTAAGTTCCCAAGTAATTGAGACTATAGGCACACATCACCATACCTGCATAATTTTTTCATTTTTTGTAGAGACAGAGTCTCACTGTGATGCCCAGATTGTTCAGTTAATTTTTCTATATGGTGAGAAGTATGGGTCCAGTCTCAGTCTTTTGCATATCACTATCCAATTTTCTCAGCACCATTTATTGAATAGTGTGTCATTTTCCCCATGTATATTTTTGTTGACTTTTTCAAAGATCAGTTGGTTGTAGATATGTGTCTTTATTTCTGGATTCTCTTTTCTGTTCCATTGATCCTTGTGTCCATCTTTACACCAGTACCATGCTCTTTGGGTTAATACAGCCTGTAGTGATTTGAAGTCAGGTAACCTAATGCCTTTAGTTTTGTTCTTTTTGCTTAGGATAGCTTTGGCTGTTCAGACTCTTTTTTGGTTCCATGTGAATTTTAGGATAGTTTTTTCTAATTATGTGAAAAATGGCATTGGTAATTTGATAGGGATTGTGTTGAATCTGTAGATTGCTCTGGGCCGTGTGATCATTTTAACAATATTGATTCTTCCAATCCATGAGCAAGAAATGTTTTTCCATTTGTTTGTGTCATGTATAATTTCTTTCATCAGTGTTTTGTAGTTATCCTTATAGAGCTTTTTCATCTCCTTGATTAAATATATTCCTCCATATTTTATTTTGTAGCTATTGTAAATAAGATTGCCTTCTTGATTTTGTTCTCATCTAGATTGTTATTGGTATATAAAAGCACTATTGATTTCTGTACATTAATTGCGTATTCTGAAATTTTATTGAATTCATTTATGAAGTCTAAGAGTTTTTTGGTGGAGTCTTTAAGGTTTTCTAGATATTAAGATCTATATCATCAGTGAATAGGGAATTTGACTTCCTCTTTTCCAGTTTGGATGCCTTTTATTTTTTTCTCTTGCCTAATTACTCTGGTAAGGATTTCCAATACTGTTGAATAAGACTGGTGAAAGTGAGCATCCTTGTCTTGTTCCAATTCTTAGAGGGAATGTTTTCAACTTTTCTCCATTAAATATGATATTGACTGGGTGTTTGTCATATAGGCCTTTATTATGTTGAGGTATGTTCCTTGTATGCCTAGTTTGTTGAGAATTTTTATCTTAATGGGATGCTGAATTTTATCAAGTGCTTTTTCTGCATTTTTTGAAATGATCATATGGTTTTTGTTCTTAATTCTATTTATGTGGTGAATCACATATATTGATTTGTGTATGTTGAACCATCCTTGCATCCCTGGGATAAATCCCACCTGATCATGGTGTATTATCTTTTTAATGTGCTGTTCGATTTGGTTTGTTGTATTTTATTGAGGATTTTTGTGTCTGTGTCTTTTTTTGTTGTGTCATTGACTGGTTTTGGTATCAGGGTGATACTGTCCTTGTAGAATGAATTAAGGACAATTTCCCCCCTCCTTGGTTTTTTGGAAGAGTTTCAAGATTGGTATTAGTTCTTCTTTGTGTGCTTGGCAGAATTCAGCTGTATTCCTGGGCTTTGTTTTTAATTGGGAATTTTTTTATTATTGTTTCAATTTCATTACTTACTATTGGTCTGTTCAGTTCTATTTCTTCCTGGTTCAATCTAGGGAGGTTGTGTGTTTCCAAGAACTTACTCATTTTTGATGAAGCTTTTAAATGGTGTGAGTAGGTCTCTGGGGGCAAACTTTGAAGGAAGACTCTGACAACGTTGGAACAAGTAGGTGATTTGAATGAAATGTATCATTATATATTAGATTAAACCAGAAGAAATTGCCATTTTTATAGGCTCAAACCAATTGAATATCAATTTAATATGATTTAACCTAATACATAATATTATGTTTTCTTTCTTTCAATGACAATGCCATCATCAATTCCATTGTCAACATTAGTAGCATTAAAATAATAACATGATGATGATGATAGCTATCATCTATGAAATGCCTACTATATATCAGGCATGATACTGGGCACTTTATGTATATTATCCTAATCTTTCTAACAGTTCTCAGTTTGGTGGCCTTCCCCATTTAACAGATGCCAATTCAAAGAGGTTAACTGATTAGACTGAAGACACTTAACTCATATGAGTGCCAGGCTTCAATGCCTGTGTTATATCTACTGCTTTACACAAAATAGTTTAGAACATAGAAAAGGACCAAGGTTAATAAATAATCTTCATCTCAAATACTAAACATAATTGATGGATAGAGGCTGTCTGGAGTGCTGTGTGGAGGTGGAATCTGAGATTGAAGAGTGCAATGATCAATTAATAATGCCTGCTTATGGAGGGATAAGTGGCATATGCCTTGTATCTACGTTGTCTGTGGCCTAAACTCTGCCCCTAGAATGCTTGTTTTCAAATTCAGAGGTTTTAATGACTCCAACTCACTTAATGAAACCAGAGATTTCCATGGTAAAATTTAGCCTGAGACTATGTTGGAAATTGCCATGTCTTGGTACCAAGAAGTGTTTGGTCACATTACAGGTCTCAGATTTAACTGTTATATATGACTACTGCTTGATGCCCACATCTTGCTTTTTGCTGAGTTACCTATTTCTATATCTCCAGGTAAACTGTAAGAAGGCATGAGGGTATATAAGCGACGTGGGCTTCTGGACTTCCACATTGCTGATCTCTGTTCTTCAACCATTGTTTTAGACTCTGAACATCTGGTCCTCATATCTGAATATGATTTGGAGACTTGAGCATCAAGTGTTCTTTCAATAAGGGGCTAGTACCAATGGACGGTCCAATAGTCTTATTTAGTATAGATTTTGAGGTTCAGAACAAAGCTAAGAAGCAAACAGGTGATCTATGCTGGGCCTAACTAGACCTATGCTGGACCTAACAGCGTTTTCTACAATTTTTTTAAGGTGGACTCTTGCTATGTTGGCCAGGCTAGTCTCAAACTCCTGGGCTCAAGGAATTCTCCTGCCTCAGCCTACTAAGTAGCTGGGATTACAGGTGCATGCCACCGTGTCCAGTTCCCCTACAACTATTTATTTTAACTTATTTAATTAATAACTGGTATCTTTCATTTGTATGTGGTAGCTGGCGATTTGTATAGGATGGAACTACCTTATTTATTTTTAATTTAAATATTTCATGGTGAACTGTTTGCCTTGTATAGAACATTTTATTTAACCAATTCAAATAAAAATAAAGTATACTTTGTTTGTGATGTCAATAAACCACCACAGAGTATGCCTGGGGCTCTCTCATTGAATGAGAGAGATGACTTTCACAAAGGGAAAGAATTACGTATCTGGACATCACTGCTCCTTAAAATAAGAGTGATTTTAAGAAAGAACAGTGTGTTCTTTTCATCCTAAGGCAATGTTGGTTTTGTTATTACAGGCCTTGCCCAGACGTTAACACCAGGGTCACGTCTGTCAGGGCCTGGGCTGGCCTGACCTGTCTTCCCTGGGCTTACCCTCCTCCCTAGTGATACCAACTCCTCAGTCCTCAACACAACCCCCAGGGGGCCCAGTGGCCATCACCAGTTTGCTAGTCTCTCACCCCTGACAGCCTTCCTCTTCTGTGACCACCTAATCTTGTTCAGCCTCGCAGGAGACATCCCTTATGACTCATATCACAGCCACTTGCAGGATGCCAAGGCTCGCTGCAGATGTCCATCCAGAAATGACCAAGCCTGGAGGTGTCTCGAGCCAGAGGCAACAGGGTTTCCAGGACATGCAGGGTAATAATATCGCCTCTGTTTGGCCCGAGTCCAGTCAAATATTTCCATTCTTAATTGAGCACTCTCTGTGGCAATTTTCCTACCCTACCCAGCGCTCAGGTTGCCTTTAGAGCTGGCAGATGGACGGTGGGTAGGAAAAGCAGCACCAGCCAGAGCCCAATTTTAAAAGGAATCATGTGACACATTGTCTCTGACTTTAAATTGGCAGAGATCGAGGGACAAGCAAAGAAGAACAGGCAAAAAGATGACTCTCTGAAGGATTGGAATTTGCATTTCATTTTTAATTTCTTGTTGGAATGTCAGCCTCACCTAGAGGTTTGCGGTAAATGCATCGCTGCCGATCCACAGAGAAAGAGGTCCCATTCTGCAGACCAGGTCACCTGTCTAGAAATTTATTTTAATTTTGTGTCACTTTGGACCTGGGACAAGACTGACACCTTTTAACACTCTTTGTCAGGAGGAAGCAGGGAGGTTGGGAAATGGCAGAAGAAGGAACCCGGCATGTGGCTTGGTCATCGATGGGTAGCAGAGCCTGTGCCAACCAACCTCCTAATCTCTTGTTGAGGTCTGTGGGGGAACAAAGCTGAGAGGCACCCGCTGCCCCATGTTATGGGTCCTTCCCGCACCCCTTATGCTATCCCCCAGGCTGGTCTGACCCCTGGGAGCACAGTAGCCACAGCCTCATCCTCCTTCCCCCAGGGCAGGTGGCCAAGGCTTTGCCTGTTGGTCTAAGAGGGGCCGACGCTTTTCCAGAAAAGACCAGAGATCTGGGCCCAGCCTGGCTCCAAGTAGGCAGGGATAACAAGTTCTGGGCCAATGCTGACTAACATTTTGGACTCTATACACAGCGAAGCAAACTGAGTTTCCTGTTCAATCACCAGAACCCTAGGCATTCTTCAGAGAAAGACCCCTCTTCACTGTCAGCCAGACTCCACTAAGCTCAGATCTGCCCCAGCCAGGCGACTGAGTGATTGGCAAAGGATGTGGGGGAGGAGGTATCGGTTGTTGATCAGCAGCCCTCCATGGACAAGACATAGCTATTTCTAAAACCACAAATTCCCCAGCTAGGATTCCAAGTGTGATCACATTCTCCAGATGATAACATTCAGATAAAGGGCAGGAGGCAAAGCGAACAGTGAAAATGGTTTTTTTGTTCCAACAGGGCTAGTTCCGGCCACAACAAAACCATAGGGGAGGACAGGCTTGTTCTCAGTGTCTCAGTGTGTGTCCCACCCCCACGCCCTCTTCCAAGTCAAAACTCATACCCATTCTCTTTCTGTTCCCTTTCCCAGTTTCCCCACACCCTGCACTATGAACTCTTGTGGAGCCTGAGCTTTCTGTGCTCCCAGGACACCACCTCCTCCATCCCACTCAGGGACTATGTCTCGGGTATCCCATGCTCTGAACTTCCCAACTTGCAGAAACACTCACTGACTATGAGGGTGTGTGACACTGTTTAATGTCATAGAGACCCAGTGCCCTCAGTAGTTGAAAAGAAAATGTCATATCTTGCTCCAAATGTCCTACAAAAAATGAAATGAAATAATCGGCACTGACATGCAGCTGGCATGTGCACATGTGTGAAAATGTTGGTGGCAACCTTCCACGCTGGCTGGTAGTGGCCAAGGTCCAGAGCTCCCAAATCATCTCCTGTGCCCAACCTCTCCACCTCCCTTGGCCCTGGGGTGCCAACCAGGGATCAGCAGCTGTGGGTGATGCCTGGCATAATGGAGGGAGGGTACTCCAAGACCCGCTCACCGTGATGGTTGACATTTGTAGTCACTGGTCATTTGCCAAGTCTCTGCCAGTTGTTAAAAATTAGGCCTGTTCTCTTGGAAACAATGCATGTGAACATGCCTGGCTTGTAAGTGGAAGTATAGACCACATAAAAGAGGAATGAAAGGGTTAGTCTTTCAACTGTCATCAGGCATTTATACCTTAGAGTAAATGAATGAAGGAATGGGGATGAGGTTTTGTTTTTGTTTTTTTTTTGAGTTGGAGTCTCACTCGGTCGCCCAGACTGGAGTGCAGTGGCCGCTCCCAGCCACCGCAGCCTCGACCTG
>NW_007260485.1:933815-938980 GCF_000164805.1 Carlito syrichta
GTCTCGCTGCCCAGGCAGGTCTCGAACCTGCGGGCTCAGGTAATCCACTCACCTCAGCCTCCCAAAGGCGCAGGATTACAGGCTGAGCCACCGAGCCAGGCTGGGACGAGGTTTTTGTAGGAACTGGAAGATAAGATGAAAGGAGGGGTTGGAATGCCCAGGGAAGGAAAGGTTAGGAGCCCCAGTGGGGAGACAGCTTCAGGCTACTTTCTCCACCCTGTGTAGAGCCCTACTTATCCCCCAACAGCATTTTAAATTTCATAGATTCAAAGCGCAACACTTCCCAGAAGCTGTTGTCCTCCAAGTGTCCCACTCACCAGCCGCATACACCATGAACACCTTGGGCAGGGCAGGGTGGTGAGATGAACACCAGACTCAAGACAGGAAGCCTGTTGCTAAGACAGTCCCACACTTGCTGGAGAGAGACAGACAGAGAGAGTGTTTCATTGGCCAAGTTGCCTGCGTTTTTTTGAGCCTGCTTCCCCTCCTCTGTGAAACATGGACTAAATTACCTGCCCAAGTCAACCCCACAGGCTGATGAAGGCCCAGAAGAGAACTGGTGCATGAAAGGGCTCTGTGAATTGTGAATCGCATTTGGAGCATATGGTGTTATGCTAATCCGCTCCATTCAGAAAGAAGCCTAGCTGGGCGTGGGGAGAAGTGACTCAGGCAGTTTATGACAGGAGTGAGGGCTGAAAAGCTAGGCAGGGGCTGAAAATAGAACCGTTTTTCGAGCCCAGTGCCAGGTTCCCGCGGCCAGGCTCATCAGCAGCTGGCAGGTAAGGGCTCCAGGCTGGCCGATCCCCAGGCTCCCTGCTCCCCAGTGGGGCACCACGTATGTGGGCGGTACCTGCAGCCCAAGGTGGCCACACATCCTGCAGGTTAGTGCAGGCCTTAACTCCCAAGCGAGAAGTGGAGAGCGGTGACCATTTTTTTGAATTCAAATTACTCTGTGTCCAGGAGCCGCCTGCTTGCTGCCAGACGCTGCCCTTGGCCTCTTGCCTGCATTCCCTACCAGCAAAATTAGCCCTCAGATGAAACCTACAAAGCACATTGTCCCAGGAGACCACAGCCCTGAGGAGGAAAGCTAGCTTTTGTGCATCCTGCCTCAGCTGGGCTCCAGCCCTTCGGTTCCGAGGCAGGTAGCACAAACTGGTACCCACAGGACCTCAGTACTGCTGAGTGATCAAGGTCTAGCAGCAAGCTGGCCTGCTTGGATGTAACTAGGCAGAGATTTGATGTTTCACAAACAAACATTCCTCCGAGGCATTTCTGTTGCTTGCTTGGGCCAAGGAAAGCAAGGTAATAACTCAAGGAACGGTGACCTCACTAGGAAAGCAGCCTCCTCAGTCTCACACACAAACCCCACATCCCCCAAATAACCCAGGATTCAGTGTGTCATGAAAAATCCCCGAGAAGCACTGCCCTGCAGAAAGAGCAAGTGGATAGTCAAGAAACAGGTTGGGAGTAGTAAAGGAGATTTTTTTCCTGCAGCTTAGAGATGCCACCATCCCAGGAGTGAGGGGTGGGAAGTAGAGAGGAGAGGATTTTCAGCCCCAGTGCCACCACATAAGAAATAGAGAAACCAGAACAGGCCAGGTGCGGTGGCTCATACGTGAAATCCCAGCACTTTGGAAGGCGAGACAAGAGGATTTCCTGAGCCGTGGAGTTCAAGACCAGCTTGGGCAACATGGGAGACCTTATCTCTACAATAAATTTTTAAAATTAGCTGGGCATGGTGGCATGTGCCTGTAGTCCCAGCTACTTGGAAGGCTGAGATGGAAGGATCACCTGAGCCCAACAGGTCAAGGCTATGGTGGCCGTGACTGTGCCACTAACCTCCAGCCCAGAAAAACAGAGTGAGACTCTGACTCAAGAAAAAAAGAGAAAGAAACCAGTACAGGCTGGGCACAGGCTGGGCACAGTGACTCATGCCTATAATCCCAGTACTTTGGGAAGCCAGGAGTTCAAGACCAAGTTGGGTAACTTAGTGAGACTACCATCTCTACAAAAAATAAAATGAATTAGCTAGGCATGGTGGTGCACACCTGCAGTTTCAGCTGCTCAGAAGGCTGAGGCAGGAGGATCACTTGAGCCCAGAAGGTCAAGATAACAGTGAGTTGTGATAGCACCACTGCACTTCGCCTAGGCAACAGAGTGAGACCATTTCAAAATGGATGGATGGATGGAAGGAAGGAAGAAAGGAAGGAAGGAAGGAAGGAAGGAAGGAAGGAAGAAGGAGGAAAGAAACTAGAAGAAAAAAGCTAAAGCTATATGTCATCTTGGCTCTCTGGGGCCCTGGCCAGGCTCTCTGCAACAGCATGCTTCCTCAGCTGGGTGCTATGAGCTGGATGCTGTTGCAAAACCGCTCAGCCTGGTCCTGTTTCATTTCCCCCATCTGCTGCTTTGTTCTTCCTCAGGATGTGGTGAAAAGTAGAGATTGGGGAAGGAAGTAGGAAGTAGAGAGAATGTTCTGGCTGTTTATTCCCATCTCCTCCAGCCTGAGAGGGGAAATGGCAGAAAGCCATCCTCTGTCTCGGAAACTGGGCAAACACACCCCCAGGTACCCAGGGCTGTGTGCCAGGGGCTACCTTTAGCCACAGGCTAAACTTACACATCTTTCTGGACCCTCCAGTCAGGCTGTGGTAGACTTCATCCTGTTAAGTCTGCATTAACAGGAGCTAAGAATTATTGTTTCCCTTTACTGGTCACAGTGCTGAATGCTGAAAGTGCCTTAGCTCATGCAGGCTTCCAACAACACCATGAGATAGTTCTTTCATTTGCCCCCTTGGTTCACAGAGTTTATTAGGTTGCCCCAGGTCACACCAGGTGATGGCCCAGATAAGGACTCAGGCAGTCAGACTACAGAAACCACTGTCGGTAGACATTCAGTTTGTACACTGTCCCAAGAAGGCCCTACTAGTGAGCAAGTGGCCTTATGCCTTGGTTCAGGGGCTTCCTCCACACAAAGACAGCACTGTCCACCTGTCTTGAATATTTCCATTAAAGGCTGAGTTCTCTGTTTTGTTTTGTTTTTAAAGTGGAATTTATTAAGAAGACAGAAAAGCTCCCACAGTGGGAGGGGACCCAAGGGGGTTGCCCTAGTCCAAGCTCTCTTTGCAGGTGTTGGTATCAAAGCAACACCAATAATTGTATATAACTATATATAACCATATGTTGTTAAATTAAGTTTAGCCTAATGCTGCCTCCTTACATATTTTGAGTTCAGTCTAAATGTGTCTCCACACGTGGTGAACTGTAACCTAACTAGATGTGTAAATAACCTACTCTTGTTTCAACCAATCACAGGCAGCCAGTTGTTCAAACTGTGTTCAACTAAGACAAGCGCCTGTCTGTAACCAGCCCTCACTTCCATTTTCTCTCCATCACCTTCCTTTTTTCTGTCCATAAAATCCTCTCTGACTACTTGGCAGCACAAGTGGTGTCTCTTTGAACCTATTCTGGTTTGGGGGTCTGCCTAATTCATGAATCATTCTTTGCTCAGTTAAACTCTGTTAAATTTAATTTGTCTAATGTTTTCCTTTTAATATCTTCAATTTCGATGCCTTTCTCAGAGGTCCTTACCATTATAAAAAGTGGTAGTTTTATAGACTATAAATATGTAGGTGATTGACTTTTAAATGGTTCAAGTGGGAAAAATGTCCTTGAACTTTACTTTCTTTCACATAAGGGACAGCTTGAGTTTAAAAAAGAAAATAACAAAGAACTATGCTTTCAATTTTTCTGTTAGCTTGGGATTGTTTCAACATTTTTTAAAAGTTAACAAGAAAACAAACGAACAAACAGAAAATGAGCCTTTAAAGGAAAATTGCTCCTAGTCTGGAGACCCCCAGGGTATATCTTTTCTACTATTAGAGGCACTAAAGTAAAAATGTGTGGGAAGTTTGCCACACCCAAGTCAAACTGCCTGGAAATGTTCCAGTTCCCTTTTGTGCTTTGAGCTCCCAGGAGTGGTGGGCCGCTTGCTGGTGGAGGCCTGCTCCCCTCCCAGATCTCCTCCCTCCTCCATTCTGCACCTTGTAGCTCCAGCAGAGGAGACACTGTGGATTGCAGGTTTTCCACCACCTAGACATTCACTCTCCTATACCCACTCACCACCTCCTGGTCAAAAATGCCTGCAAGGGTCTCATCGCATTTTATTGACTGCAGTAGAAAATCACTCTAAAAAAGGAAATGGCCCTGTTCTCTGGGCTCCCTCTTCACAAGGCAGAGGCTTTTCTGGCCTTCAGTTAATACTGATGGAGAAATATTGGTGGGATAGAAGGGTGAGAAGGTGCCAAGCTCAGCAGCAGCATCCCCTGCCACCACCATCCAGGCTCTGAGTATCATCCCTACACAACTTCTTCATCATGGAGACTGCCTACCTGCTCTTGAATTTTTTTTTTTTAGGTCTCTCTGGACTCAGGATAAAAGGTACAGATATTTTCCCTATTTCCAATGACCTGTGACTATTGCACAATTTTCCATTCTAAGTACCAAGGGAAGGGTAGAAACTCCAGGGTTCCCCAGCTCTTTTTCAGAGGGAGGAAATGCTGCCTGTGACTGCAGAAAGGCAGGAGGCCACCAGGCAGGCCTTCAGCCAAACCATTATTCAGCAGGTGCGCTGTTTGCGAAAGACAGCGGCTTGGTCGTCATCCCAGTGTCCAGGGCAACAGCATAAACAGTGCAAAGCCACACAGGTCAGTGTCCCGACCTCCCTCACAAAAGATCCTTTGCAGCCTATGTGGTGTTGAAGGGGAGGCAGAGCACAGGAAAAAACAAGCAGGCTTCATGAAGGGAGCAGATTTCTTCAGCTTGGGGGCATTTCTAGTCTCCTTATTCTGCCTGAAAGTGCAGTAAATAAAACCATGAGCCTAATTCCCATCCCAGTGATTCTTTTTGTGCTGAGGAGGGGTGGGGAGCTCCAGAATGAGAGGTCCCCTCCCCCACCATGAAACCTGGATTCATGACAGGGATTTAAGAAATACATCCTCAGCCGGGCTCGGTGGCTCATCCTGTAATCCCGCGCCTTTGGGAGGCTGAGGTGAGTGGATTGCCTGAGCCCGCAGGTTCGAGACCCGCCTGGGCAGCAAGACCTCATCTCTACAATAAATCAAAAAATCAGCCGGGCGTGGTAGTGCATGCCCTGTAATTTCCAGCTACTC
>NW_007260485.1:939001-949619 GCF_000164805.1 Carlito syrichta
CCACTGCGCTCCAGTCTGGGCGACAGAGTGAGACTCCAACTCAAAAAAAAAAAAGAAATACATCCTCCTCCACAATTTAACATTGTATTTTGATATGCAAATCCTACCTTCCCTACAGGGCAAAAAAGCAAAAATCATCCTAAGGAAACAGAATTTAACAGAGCCTAAGTTGAACTTATGGGTAAACAAGAGGAAGAGGATGTTAAGGAACTATGTACTAGAAGAAGTGACCTGGGATTTAGACCTGGAAATTTGAGATGTCCATCAGAAAAAAAAAAAAAAAAAAACCAGAAAAGAGAAGGGGTTTGAAGAAGCTTAGAGTCTGAAAGTGAGATGATTTCAGATGCGATAAACTCACTATTCAGCTAAGTGTGCTAGATACTGGGAATCAAAAAAGAAATGCTCTTGTTTATGGACAGTGAAACAGTCTAGTGGAAGAAGCATAAACAAATAAGAAAACTATGTGATCTGTGGTAGGCATTTATACCTTGCAATGGGAAAATAAATGAGTAAACATTAGACTGAGAGAGTCGGGGACACTTGAGCTGGGTATTTGAAAGCTGAGTGTAAGTTTTGCCAAGAAAAGAAAGGACAAGGGCCTAAGGGCATTCTAAAGATAAGTCAGTTAGAAAGTACTAGAAGGAAAGATGCCAAGAAAGCAGTTCGGGAAGATTTCTCTTACTGTGACAACAGGGAGCATTCCTGGCCAAGTTGTCTGGGCCCTTTGGCAAGGGGCTTAGAGAACAGCAACACAAGTCCAGCTGAGCTCAAGGGATGGGGAGGGGAAGAAAAAAAGAGAGAGTTGGTTTGACTGTATTTTGCATATAGGCTGTCATCTCAGATTACTTACTTATAAAATGAAAATAGTAATCACTTCCCTGCAAAGTTGGGGTAAGAATATATACATATATTTGAGGTATATAAAGTAGTCAAGCTCATAGAAACAGAAAATAGAATGGTAGTTGCCAGGGACTGGGGAGAGGGAGAAATGAATAGCTGTTTAATGGCTATAAAGTTTCTGTTTTACAAGATTAAAAAGTTCTAGAGATCTGTTATGCAACAAAATAAAAATACTTGACATGATTAAACTGTATCCTTACAAATGGTTACAGTGGAAAATGTGTGCATGTGTATGTGTTTTACCACAATTGTGTCTACTTCATGGGAAATTTGCATGCTTAGTTTAGTGAAATAAAGGAATGAAACAATCAATCAGTAAATAGATAAATAACTTTTAAAGCACCCACGCATAGATGCTCTCTCTCCAGGCCAATATCCCCTGCATCCTGTTTGTTCCTGATCAGGTAGGTGCCTGGGACACAAGGAGAGCACACAATGGCTGCTTCAAGAGATGTTGACGTCAGGTTGGATATTTGTGGAAATGTCTTCTCTCCTCGACCAAAGTATAGTTTTTTTGAAGACCAGGACTGTGTCTTGCTCCACTATGAGCAAGAGCTTGTAGGAGTCTCCCAAAACATTCATGGAGATTACCTTTGGATGTGGGTCATTTGACTTTTATTACTTTCGTGTCAGTGTTTTCTTTATTTCTCACAATAGACACGTATTATTGAAATAAGACAAAAGGGGGAAGTGTTTTATTTTGATTTGTTGGTTCGGTTTGAGTAGTCATAGCTGTTGCTCACTGAGATATTGAGAATGGAATTTAAGCTCATTCCCTTATTCAAAGTATCTAGAGAAAAAGAGGGATCCTGGTGAAAACCAAAGTCATAATGACTTATTTCTCTGTCCCTTGGAGTCCAGGGCACAGATTCTCACATAGAAAGAAGTTCCCAAATCATCTGCCAGTTTAAGTCCTGCAGTGTGGAGAGAAAGTCCAGTGTCTGGGAAGGGGTGCCCAGCAGGCAGTGAGGGAGTAGGAATTCTACATACAGGTTGCAGATAGTACCTGTGCTGGTGGCAGTGGAAGAGCCTTCCAGACATTGATGTTGGATGCACCAGAGAGTTGAGGCTTGTATCTACTCAGGAAGCTTCCCAAGGCTGTGGTCATCCTGTCTCCTACAAAACATGTCAAAGGTTTGCACAGATCAAAGCTCATTCTTGCCGGGCTCAGTGGCTCAGCCTGTAATCCCGCGCCTTTGGGAGGCTGAGATGAGTGGATTGCCTGAGCCCACGGGTTTGAGACCCGTCTGGGCAACTTGGCGAGACCTCAACTCTACAATAAATCAAAAATCAGCTGGACATGGTAGCACGCGCCTGTAGTTCCAGCTATTTGGAAGGCTGAGGCGGAAGGATCGCCGGAGCCCAGCAGGTCGAGGCTGTAGTGGCCGGGAGCGGCCACTGCACTCCAGTCTGGGTGACAGAGTGAGACTCCAACTCAAAAAAAAAAAAAAAAAAAGCTCATTCTTGGGCAAATTCAGCATCCACGATGTAACAGAAAGAGTCCTGAGACCCTCTAGCCAAAATGATCTTTTACTTTATCTAATAAGAAGGCCTCAAATCCTCACTGTCTGTAGCCATCCTTAGGGTCAGACACAATCTACTGGAAGGATCCAGAATAACAGCACATGAATCCACTAGCACTCAACAAAAGTTGAGTCCCAAAGTCAGGGCTTGCACATCTTGATATGAGGTTGAGTGGTATCTACAACAGTCCATCTAAAATATGAGTAATGCACAGACTTCTATTTTAAAATAATAATAATTTATACTCCAGTATTGACTCAATTTATTTAATATGTATAATTATGCAAATAAGAAAAATGAGCTTATAAAAATTTAATATGAATAAAACTTCAATCCCAATAAAATTCAAATTATACTACTTTAATGTGACAAATCCAATTATTTTGCTAACTCTAACTCACTGTGCATAACAGGAACACGGTACTGACTACAGCAGCAAAATGCAAGCGTACAGTTCTCCCTTTGTGTTCTCTCTATTTAATTACCATAAAATGTCTTTGTCCCAATGACTGTCTCATCATCTGGTCTGCTGTTGGCTCCAGAGCATAATTTACATATTACCTCCTTCTCCATTCTTTTTCTATTATCCAAGGACAATGAAAGAAAGTCTTACCTACTTGTCACCTGTACCAACAGAATCCTGGTACTTGAAAAGAAATGGCTGAGGCTGGGCTTGGTGGCTCAGCCTGTAATCCCAGCACTTTGGGAGGCCGAGGCTAGTGGATTGCCTGGGCCTGTGAGTTTGAGACCACCTCTACAATAAAATCAAAAAAATTTAGCTGGGCATGGTAGCGCATGCCTGTAGTTCCGGCTACTTGGAAGGCTGAGGCAGAAGGATCGCTGGAACCCAGCAGGTAGAGTCTGTGGTGGCCATGAGCGTGCCACTGCACTCCAGTGCAGAAATGGCTGGAACTTTAGTAGCAAGGTGATTTTCCAAATAACCCAGAAGATGCTAGAATATCACAAATGAGAGTACAGTACATATTTTAAGTTTTTCATAGATTCCTCTGTAGATTTCCAGTTTGAGAAACATTCACTCATAAAGTGACTTAATGTCCACAGAAAATAAATGCAAGTGGAGAACTATGTTTAAGGAACCTCAATGTTTAATTGTTAAACTACTCCTTTGCTTTTATAGAGACAAACTTTAACATGTCTGTTATGTAATTTTGTTTCCAATAGCTGCAATTCGTTAAACTTCCAACACTAAAGTTTTTTGACTCTTCATTCATTGAATACTTTGAATAAACATTTATACAATTGACTTTAATCTAAATACAGACTTGCTTACAAAAACAAAAGTTTCCTGTGCTACTAATGAAGCCACCACATTCCCGTAAATTGTTTTATTGTGTGTGTGTGTGTGTGTGTGTGTGTGTGTGTGTGTGTGTGTGTGTGTGTGTGTATGAAAACTTGGAAATTGAAAAATGAGTGAAATTAATTTAGAGAAATAGTATTCGATCTAAATGAAAAGTCAGGCTTTACTCAGTCACATGTAAATGGACCTCCTGCAGCTGCAAACATCTTTTTGCTCAGCCTTCTTAAAATTACAACAAATGTTTGAAGTTGATGCCAATGGGTGTCTTCTACTTTTCCTGGTCAGTGATGTCACTATAGCTCCCCTATGGTGAAAATAAACGGTGGCAAAACTTTGCACAAGTTGCATGTTCGTTATTGCCTATATTGAGAACAGAAAGCTGGTGTCTAATTTTTCATTAAACATGAATTTTTGTAGCCGATTGTTGGCAGAAAGGTTTATTGCAAAATTTAAAAAACATTACTAAGCATACTTGTTTCCCATTGCTGCTATAAAAAATATAGTGGCTTAACACCACACAAATGTATTATCTTAAAGTTCTGGAGGTCAGAAGCCCCAAATCAGTCTTAATGCGCTAAAGTCAAGATGCTGGCCAAGTAGGTTCTTCTTGGAGGCTCAGGGGGAGGAATGTTCCCTTGCCATATTTAGTTTCTGGAGTCCACTCGTGATCCTTGGCTCATGACCTCTTCCTCACATCATTCCAATCTCTTCTTTTGATTGTAACATCAACATTGACTCTGAGTTCCTGTCTCCTGCTTGTAAGGACCCTTGGTTATACCAAGCTCACTTGGATAATCTAGAATAATCTCCTCATCTCAAAATCCTTAATTTAGACCCATTTGCAAATTCCTTTCGCCATAGGAGGTAACACATTCCCAGATGCCAGGCATTAGGACAAGGAAACCAGATCACTGGTGGAAAAGGGAGAGGGGGGAAATTATTCAGCCCTACCACACAAAGCAAAATCAAAACTAGATGTAGGGGGCGCAGTAGGTCACTCCTGTAATCCTAGCACTTTGGGAGGCCAAGGTGAGAGGATCACTTGAGCCCAGGAGTTCAAGACCAGCCTGGGCAACATAGTGAGACCTTTTCTCTACAAAAAGAAATAAAATAAAACGAACCAGGTGTGTTTACGTGTGCCTGTAGCTAAGGCTGAGGCAGAAGAGTCGCCTGAGCCCAGGAGGTCTTCGAGGCTGCGGTGAGCACCGATAGTGCCACTGCACTCCAGCCTGGGTGACAGAGTGAAACCACACCTCAAAAAACTAACAAAACTAGATGTCGATTTACAAGGCACAATAAATGACATAACCAAAGTAGCAGATTTCCAACAACTCTCTATATGGTCTGAGGTAGAACTGCTGGACCTCTATTTCCCAAACATGTCAAAAGTACACTTTGCCTGAATTTCCCATATATCACATTATTAAATCCATTGACTGGCAGCCTGGCACTTTGAGCATATGGTGTCACACAGGCCAAAACTTGGGTCACAGACAACTGGCTGGTACACTGAGTTGCCAAGAGCGATCAAAAGCTAGTACCACCACATCTACTACCACCACCTAGAACCATAGGGAGTTCATTGTCCCTAGTGGCTTCTGTCCAAGAGCACTTCATTTTATCAGCAAACACCCTGAATGCTGTCCTTGGAAAGGAAGTGCTAGTTATGCTACCTCTGGAAAGCTTCAAGAAAAGCACCTAAATGCCCAGCTGCCATGCAAATTTAGCCATGTGTTCAGGGGAGAGCTCTGGCCACTTCACTGACTCACATGCTGCTTGCTGAGACTGGAAACTGAAAGTAGAGGCCTACCAAATGCACCTCTGCTTATCTCTGTACCAGTAATAGAAACACCTTTTTAAAAAAGAAAAATCTGGACAAATGCTAATCCAGATGGGATACGAGACTAAGAGGCAGAGTTAGGGACTATCCCAAGCAAACTAGGACCTACAGTTTTATCCTAATAAGTGAAAGAAATGTTAACATTTCTTTTAAGTTAGGAAGAAAGCCAAGATTTAGTTAAGTAGTGACTAATAATTATGAGCTTAATAATAATAGAATTTCACCTATATTTAGTTACTCTAAATTATGTGTTATTTTCTTTATAAGCAGAAATTAATAATAGCTTATTTTACAAAGGGGATATATTTTTAGAAGAGACTGAATCTATGATCTTTGTTATTTATGAATCAATCAAACCTAAAAAAGATAGCACCTACACTGGCAACTACCAAAATCCCAATCACAATACCAAGTAACAGGCTGGCAATTCAAAAATCTATTAAGTGATAACAAATACAGTTGTATCTCCCCTCAAGTCAAAATTGCCCCTCGTTAATGTTTGTACTCCATACCTGCTCTTACAGGTGACATATCCCCTTTCTTTCTTTCTTTCTTTCTTTCTTTCTTTCTTTCTTTCTTTCTTTCTTTCTTTCTTTCCTTCTTTCTTTCCTTCTTTCTTTCCTTCCTTCCTTCCTTCCTTCCTTCCTTCCTTCCTTCCTTCCTTCCTTCCTTCCTTCCTTCTTTCTTTCTTTCTTTCTTTCTTTCTTTCTTTCTTTCTTTCTTTCTTTCTTTCTTTCTTTCTTTCTTTTTTCTTGTAGAGATGAAGTCTTGCTATGTTGCCTAGGCTGGTCTTGAACTCCTGGGCTCAAGCAATCCTCTTACCTTGGCCTCTCAAAGTACTAGGATCGCAGGCATCAGCCACCACAACCTGCCCACATCCCTTTCTTCAAATTTTTCGTCCCAGGCTTCTGACCGACCACACAGCACTCCTGGGTTCTCCGTATCTCCTCGCTTTCTTGGCTTCTTGACTGGTCTCCCTTCCTGCTCCCAGGCTATTACTATCTTTGTTGCCCCAACAAAGACCTCAGCCCTTTGTTCCTCCTGCATTACAATTACCCTCTTGGATAATTAACTCCTGTAATATTACCTACCATCCGTCTAAGTAAAGTCATATCTCCTTTATTTTTTCTTTCTTTTTTGTTTATTTTACAGTGTCTCAGTCTATTGCCCAGGCTATAGTGCAGTGATACAATCAGTGCTCACTGTAGCCTCAACCTCCTATGCTCAAGTGATCCACCTACCTCAGCCTTCCAAGTCACTGATACTATAGGTGCATGCCACCTTATCCAGCTAATTTTTTATATTTTTTGAACAGATGAGGTCTTGCTGTGTTGCTTAGGCAGTTCTTGAACTCCTGACCTCAAGCAATCCTCCTACCTCAACCTCCCAAAGTGTTGGGATTACAAGCGTGAGCCACTTCACCCAGCTATGAGCCACCATGCCCAGCTACTTCTTTCTTGATATCCACCCAAATTCCAGACCCAAGTCTCACACTCTCAAATCTGTTTCCAGACCTCACTGATATTTCCTTTCTGTGAATTCTAATAGCATTTATAATCTACGCCACACAATCCAAAATTTAATTTTATAATATGCACATGACTCAAGCCTATAATCCATCCCAGCACTTTGGGAGGCTGAGGTGAGGGGATTGCCTAAGCCCACAGGTTCGAGACCAACCTGGGCAACTTGATGAGACCTCATCTCTACATAAATCAACAAATTAGCTGGGCATGGTAGTGCGTGCCTGTAGTTCCAGCTACTTGGAAGGCTGAGACAGAAGGATTGCTTGAGACCAGCAGATCGAGGTTGCAGTGACCGTGAACGTGTCACTGCACTCCAGCCTGGGTGACAGAAGGAGACTCTGATTCAATAATAATAATAATAATAATAATAATAATATACACATATACATACACATGCATACACACATGTGCATATATATATGTGTATATATATATATGCACACATGTTCTTCCCTAAACATTTCATAGATGTGCATTTGTTCCATTTCCAACCAAAATGAAAGCTCTTCAAGAAGAAGTGAGGTCTTTCATTCATTCATTCAACAAATATTTATTGAGAGTCAATTATGTGCCAATGTTTTAGGTACATAAGTAAACAAAGCAAAGGTCCCTGACTTCATGGAGTTAATTTTTTATTTTGTATTTTTTTTTTGAGTCAGAGTCTCACTCTGTCGACCAGGCTGTAGTGCAGTGGCACACTCACAGCCACCATAGCCCTGACCTGCTGGGTTCAGGCAATCCTTCTACCTCAGTCTTCCAAGTAGCTGGAACTATAGACATGTGCTACCACACCCGACTTTTTTTTTTCATTTATTGTAGAGACGAGGTCTCACCAAGTTGCCCAGGCAGGTCTCAAACCCCTGAGCTCAGGCAATCCTCTCTCCTCAACCTCCCAAAGTGCTGGGATTACAGGCTTGAGCCACTGCGCCCAGTTGGAGCTTAAATTTTAGTGGGGTGGTGTGGGGAGACAAGACAGGGGTGAAGAGAGACAGACAAGAACAAAAAAGCTAATAAATATGCAAATTGGTTATAGTCTATTACTAAGTGGACAGCCTCATGTGGCTAGTAGCTACCACATTGGACAGTGCAGTTCTAACTAATGTCTTCTTTCCCTAGATTTCAGTTAATTTGCTTTGGAAAAGAGTGTCGGAAACAACTCAAGCTGACATGTTCATTTTCTAAAATGCAAAGCAGTCCTCTGAATCCACATTTTTCATACCACAATGCAGGCGGTGGGAGTAGTCTGGAGTTATTGGTTTCTCTGCTCTCTTGTTGTTGTTGTTGTTGTTGTTGTTACATAAAAAGCAAACAGCAGAATGACCACACTGGCAAATTCAAGTGCACAGGAAGCTCCACCAGCTATCTCGGGGCTCACACTCTTGGGGCTTTGAAGGGACTTTGCTATTAAAAAATGCAAGGAAGTAAAGTATTCCACAGACTCTGAAGGGCAATTAGTAAGGACAGTTTCCAAAGATGTTTGGGGGATGACATCACCCGAATGAATGGACTGCTTGCCAAGGTCTTGAAGGGAACAGTTCTCGTTAGACCATACAGGTTTCATGTGATCACCAGACTACTCACTAATCAGGGACAGCAAAGGCTGATTGCTGACAGCATTTGTGGTGCAGCTATTTTGACAAAACAACTATTCTGACAGAGTTGCCTGGAAACCACCCCATCAAATGTAACCTCCTCTCTGGTGTCACCAAACTCCACATGCATCCCTGACACTTGCTCCATCTCTGGCCACTGTCATTTAGAGAGGATTTTTGCTTCTTTCATTGGTTTCTGTTCTGTATTAGTCTTCTAACACACTATCATGGCTCGCCACAGCTTGAACTCCTAGGATCAGGCATGCCCTCTGCCTCAGCCCCCAGAGTAGCTGGGAATGCACACCACCACATCCGGCCATTTTTTTTTTTGGTAGAGATGAGGTCTTGCTATGTGGCCTAGGCTGGTCTCGAACTCCTGGGCTCAAGCAATCCTCCTACCTTGACCTCCCAAAGCGCTGGGATTATAGATGTGTGCCATCACACTCAGCCCCACCTAGGCATTACTTGTGGTTTTCCTTCAGCAGTTACCTGCCCTGGGGACCTGACACAACCCTGATCCCCAACTTACCCCCAATCCTCACCTCAGAGGCATTCCAGAGTATTGACATAGAGGTAAAGTTCAGGGACTGAATGGAGCTTGGGATGGACTTTTGTTGGTAATAAAAGCAGCTGAAAAATAAAAAATGCATGGGATTTTTAAATGAATTTTTTAGGCTTCTTTTTTCCCCCCACCTTCTTTTTAAAGGCTGTATCAAATGTGTTTGTGTCAAAACAATAATGTCAAAATGCCCTGTGCCCTCCCAGACTCAATGAGATGCTAGTACCTGTCACTTCAAGGAGAGGAAACAGAGGCAGGCACTAAGTCAATGTGCAGCAGAGGGGAGTCTGACATCCAGGTATACTGTAGCCACCTAATGTGTGTTGTAATTTACACAGACCAATTTCCCTGGATTAATGCTCTCCACCACAGCAAAGCAGATTCATTTTGCATTCCTTGTAAAAACTGTCAGAATTTTTGAGTTATTAAAATCAGAGCTAGATACCAGTATCAGAATTACCAAAGTCAATCTTCTTTCTTGCTTTTAATCATATGCTGTGATTTAAAACCCCAGTGACATCAGCAACAGCAGTGATTAGAATTTAGTTTTAACATCTCCATGGTTTTCCTGCCAAAACACATCAGTTAACCACCTTCAGACTTGAGAGGTTTGTCCGCAAAAGCCAGCAGGGAGTATAAGTGCCAAACATGGGTCTGGGGTCTCCAAACAGAAACACTATGGTGAGAGCAGGAGCATTGGCTCATCTTTTGTTAATAAGTTTTACAAGATTAAGAAAAACATTTGCATCACCCTAAAATCTTAGTCTTCACAAGAATCACCTGATTGATTTGTATAAATGCAAATTCCTGGGTCCTTCAAACAGAGATTATCATAGTTTAGGATGAAGTATTAAAAAAATATTAACAGGTCAGGTGCCATGGCTCACATCTGCAGTCTCAGCACTTTGGCAGCCTGAGGAGAAAGGATTACCTGAGGCCAGGACCAACAACAGGCTGGTCAACACTGTGAGATCCTGTCTCTTTTTTAAAATAAAATAAGTAACAACAAAAACCAGAGGATTCAGATGTGATTGGTCCCATTTGCCCTAATTCCCCAATGAGTAACTGAGTTTCATCCACAGTTGTTTCACCTTTACTTCATTTCCCCGTGACCCACATTTTCTTGGAGAAGAAATAGAATCCCAAAGGACACCCTTATTTTTTATTTTTTTATTAATCAGTATTTTTTATTATGGTTTTGTGGGATACAGTTAAGGGTTAGGTGTACAATCACGTTTCATTCAGGCACCCTGTTGATGAGAGGTGTTTTCCCATCCCCCGACAGATATTTGCTACTGCTAATCCCATCCCTCTCCCCCCCATAGTTTCCCAGTACCGTCAGTCATTTTCTTATAGTAT
>NW_007260485.1:949980-1014456 GCF_000164805.1 Carlito syrichta
AGGGGGATTGCAGGGTCATATGGAAGGTCAATTTTTAGAGCTTTTAGGAATCGCCACACTGCTTTCCACAGAGGTTGCACTAGTTTACACTCCCACCAACAGTGTAGAAGTGTTCCCTTTTCACCACACCCTCTCCAGCAGCTGTTATTTTTTGAGTTGTTGATAATTGCCATTCTGACTGGAGTAGGTCGTATCTCAGTGTGGTTTTGATTTGCATCTCCCTGATGATTAGTGAGGTTGAGCATTTCTTCATGTGTTTGTTGGCTGCTCGAATGTCTTCTTTTGTGAAGTGTCTGTTCATATCTTTTGCCCATTTTATAATGGGGTTATTTGTTTTCTTCTTTTCAGTATGTTTCAGTTCCTTGTAGATCCAGGATGTTAAGCCTTTGTCAGACCTAGAGTTGGCAAATACTTTTCCCCAGTCTGTAGGCTGTCTCCCTGCTCTCTTGATGGTTTCTTTGGCTTTGCAGAAGCTTGTCAGTTTAATAAGGTCCCATTTGTCTATCTTCTCTCTTAAGTCCTGTGGGTTTCGGGTTTTGTACAGGAATTGGATGCCAGTTCTGATTTCCATGAGGGTATTTCCTTCCTTTTCTAAGGTTCTTATGGTTTGAGGTTTTACATTTAGGTCTCTGAGCCATTTGGAGTTAACCTTTGTGCATGGGGATAGATAGGGGTCCTGTTTCAATCTTCTGCATGTGACACCCTTATTTAAATAGTGAGATACATCATTGAACATTTACTTGTAATGTACACCTAGCCTGTTTCTAGAATTGCTCAAGCACGTTAATGCTTGAGCAGGATTGCAATAAAAGATACATATTAGGGAAAACTAGAAGATTTAGGACCTCACACTTGGCAAACATTTCTTTTTTATTATTTTAAAGATGTAGGGTACAATTCAGGATTAAGTATACAAGTGGTTATTGTACAGGTAAAGTTTGGGTCTCACTTTGGTCCCCACTTTGCCTGGTTTGAGATCAAGTACCCTTATTGATGTTGTGTGCACACCCCTCCTCCCTTGGCAGTATCTCACTACTGCCAATCCCTTTCTTAAAGTATTATGGTAAATGTTTAAGGTCCACTTATGAGTGATTGGCAAACATTTCTGAGTGTCAGCCTACTGTAGACTCATCCCCTGTTTCCTTTTTTAAATTTTAAAGATGTGGGGTAAATTCAAGGTTAGGTATACAAATGCTCATTATGCAATAGTCTTGTTGATGAGGTGTGCCCCCTCTCCCCTGGCAGTTTCCCACTACTGCCAATCCCTTTCTTATAGTATTATAATAATTGCTCAAGTTCTGCTTATGAGTGACTGGCAAACATTTCTGAGTGTCAGCCTACTGTAGGCTCATTCCCTGTTTTCAGTAATATATACTCATGCAGTGCTCCCAGCAACCTCATTTTCTAAATGAGAAATTGGAGGCTCAGAGGGGTTCAGTAGTTTGCTCAAGGTCACACAGATACTGTGTGTTTGTGTCTGCTTTGGTCCCAGTCCAGCCATTACCCCACAGCTGCAATGTATCTGAAACTCTAGATAAGCAAGCATGAAATTACTTGTTTTTAGATGTAATCGAAAAAGAAAAAAATTCTTTTGAGGATGTTTCAATGGGATGGCTACATGAGCATGGCCAACAATAACCCCTCTTGAAAGGGAAAATAATTTGGCTACTTGTGGTTTAGAAATATTGCCCCACCCTCAATGCCATACCTATCAAGTCAGTAAGCTCCCTACTTCCTGTGCCCTCCACTTGAGTCATATGAATGTACCAGTGACAGGAAGGGGAAAAATCCATTAAACATATGAAGTCTTGTTTCAGGAATGAGTGACTCAGATGCTGCTGACAGCCTCCCTGTCCAACTGATCTGCCTTATTAAGAAGGCACAGGCAGTCAGTGCACATTTAACAGAACTTGGGCTTCCAGAGCTCCAACTTTTAGCAGATGGTGAAATTTGGGGCCCCAAGTCTGCAGAAAAAAAATTCAGAAAGCTCTGGGGCAAGTGATTTCACTTCCCCAACTCTCAGTGTTTTCCTGCATAAAGTGAAGTTAACACCTACTTCACAGAGAGGTTGTGACAGGGAGGTAAATAAATAAGACAGGAAGGTTAATGAAATTGGTGCTGGCTCATGTGAATTCCTTTTGATTGCCAGGAAAAAAGAAGAAGGGTTGTAATGAATAGTGGCTGGCTTAAGTGCGCCCCTGTTGAACTTAATTTCTTCAACAACCATGAGTTGAGTGCTTACTCAGTACCTTAGACACAAGGGAGAAGGCAGGTGGGACAGACAGAGCTCTGATGATGAAGCAATGTGAAAAATGCAAAAAACACCGGAGGAGCAAAGAGGCAGGGTCCCAGAGGTCTGATATGTTCTTCGTGGAGCAACAGAAGGACCCGAGGAAAGCTGGGACTGGGCAATGCCAGGAGTGAGAGGTTGCTAGGTGGACAAGGGAGAGTTTTAGGCAAAGTAAACAGCAAAAACAAAACTACGGAGGCCAGAGGATGTGCTTGGGAATTGGAAGCCATCTCTTGGAATATCATGCTTGCTTGGCATGTGTTTCTTGCTCTGGTTGACAGCAGCAGGGAATCTTAGGACGATCACAAGAAGATTGGGGTGCGCTGAAGAGATCTCTTATAGAAAGCTTTCACTAGCAGCTCTGTGAATGACGTGATGGGTATGCCAACTTGTTGAGAGTGACCAAGAAAACAAGGAGAGAGAAATATGAAAGTAAGACTCAGAACCTGGGTGTTTCATGGGTTCTATAATCAGCACTTGAATCATTACGTGGATTATAGTGAGAAGTCTCGGGAGGCAACTTGGTGACTCCATATGCTGATCAGTGTGTCCTTTCCATTGGCACATTAAAAGTGTGACCCAGAACCTACGGCATCCAAAAGAGTATTTCGTCCAGTCAACTTAGAATGGACACCTCCCCAGGGGTGAGGTCACTTACTGAGGGAGGGTGGCTTCCATAGAACACCTTGTTTTCTTTTCCTGGACTTAGCTTTTTCTGAAGGCAAAGCCATGCCCTGGAACATAGTCTGATAAGTTTGTTTTGCCTGTTTATTCGCTCATTCATTTAACAAACATTTGTGAAGATCTACTCTACTAGCAATATGAAGGTTATAAGGAAATAAAGAGATATAAGAAAGAAGTGGTATCTGTCTTCAAGGAGATGACTTCTAATGTATGACATAGCTATAATAAAATGAAATCTGCTATACGGGACTTCAGAACAGCACAAACAAGACATGAAAATTCAAAGCAAGAAAGGTGATTTGAGAAACTTAGTTACTGCACACAATTTGAAAATTATCTGTAGATCCTTGCTTTGAAGGTGTGACCGATGGAACCGGAACAAAGGCACCACCTGGGAGCTAGCTAGAAATGCAGAATTATAGACTCTGAATGGGTCAAGGAGGAAGAAATATGAAAGAGGCTGGGAGCCTGGATGCCACATAGGAGCCCATAATATCTTTATCTTTTTTTTTCTTTCTTTTTTGAGTCAGAGTCTCACTTTATCACCCAAGCTAGAGTACAGTAGCATGATCACAGCCACTGCAGCTTAAACCTCCGGGCTCAGGCAATCCTTCTACCTCAGCCTCCTGACTAGATGGGACTATATGTATGCACCACCACACCTAGCTAATTTTTAATTTTTTCGTAGACATGAGATCTTGCTATGTTGCCCAGGCTGATCTGGAATTACCCGGCTCATGCAATCCTTTCACCTCAGCCTCCAAAGTGCTGGGATTACAGGCATGACCCACCGTGCCTGACTGGAGACCAAAATATCTTGTTTGTGCTGTTCTGATGGGCCATATAGCAGATTTTATTTGATTATAGCTGTGCCATACATTATAAGCCATCACCTTGAAGACAGAAGCCATCTCTTCCTATGTCTCTGTATTCTTTCTTATAGCCTTCATATTCCTGGCACAGGGTAGGTCTTCACAGATAAGATCCTTTGGTGGTGTGTATACACATTCAAGTTTGAGAAGCACTGATATAGAACCAGGAGGCCCTAAAGCTTGCTTCAAGTAGTCTAAGAAAAAAAAAGTAAACCTCAAGCAGAACGTGATCAAAACTAAATTCCCTGTATTGTGAGATTAATCTAACCACAACATAATCTTTCAAAATTAGTACTTTTCTTAAGTGCATCTTGTATTTCCAACTCTTCCATTATTCTACCCGAGAGGGATGCAGGTGTGTGGGGCTAAAAGAAAGAAGAAAAGGAGAAAAAAAAAATAGGGCCTCTCTGGGTTGGCAAGCCAGCAGCAGATTCAGTTCTGGAAAATAAAGCCCATGTGCTTTGAGGTGGCTAGGGAGTCGTTTGCTCTCAGGTCTCCATTTCACCTGCCTCTCAGCTGCCTGCCACATCAGCACCAGTAAAAACATTTTTTTGTGTCAGTTTCATTTCATGTGTCAATCAGGAAACATTTGTTGAATTGCCTACTCAGCGCATCGCATGCTCTAAATGCTCTAAGGAGCATGAAAGCATGGTCAAAGGCATGTAGAAATGATTGTAAGAATAGGTAGAAAGCAAGTAGTGTCAGAAGGGAGATACAAACCAAAGACTATGAAAGTTCAGATAAGGAAGAGAAAATTCCCAGCTCAGGAGATTCAGGAAGGCTTCATGAAGGAAGCAACAGAAGTAACTGAGCCTTGAATGGTTAGGAATTGAAAAGGTAGCTATGGGGTTAGGGAATTTTTAAGAGCATCTAATCCAGAAAAAGAAAGGGAGTAGTAAGCTGAGGGGTTTCTCTGAGGAGATGAGAGAAACCGATCCGGGAGTGTGAGACTGCAAGCTAGAGAGGAAGGCTTGCGTTTAGCTCATGGGTGGCCCCAAATGGCTAAGTGTGAGTAGCAAGGAGCCACCAAAGAGTTTTGAGTAGAAGAATGACATGATCATATCTGGACTTTGGAGCTTTTGTACACCAGGTGTGCTTTGCAGGTAAGAGAGTAAGTGAGAAAGGGTAAGAATTGTGACATTCTTCCTATCTTTCTCACCATTCCCAGTTAAAGACATAGCTATTATCCTCTTCTTTCATGTTCTTCCAGTCCTCTACCCCCTACCTTCATGCCAACCATGCAGTCAACAGGTGCATAGCATCCCAAGACACCAGGAGCTGGAGTTGGCCTTTTCTAAGGGTTGGAACGTGTCCAGAGCCTCGCCTCGAGGAAGATAGTCATAGAGCATGGAGTACTAGATGGTGAGGTGTTTTTGTTTTTGTTTTTGTTTTTGTTTTTGTTTGAGTTGGACTCTCACTCTGTCTCCCAGGCTGGGGTGCAGTGGCACACTCGTGGCCACCCCAGCATCCACTTGCTGGGCTCTGGCGATCCTTCCACCTCAGCCTTCCAAGTAGCTGGAACTATAGGTGCGCACCACCACGCCCGGCTAATTTTTTATTTATTGTAGAGATGAGGTCTCGCCAAGTTGCCTGATCTGGTCTCAAACCCGCAGGCTTAGGCAATTCACTCACCTTGGCTTCCCAAAGTGCTGGGATTACAGGCTGAGCCACTGGACCTGGCCGATGATGAGCTTTAAAGCCTCTGGCTGATCCAAGGTTAGGGTTTTGATGGTTATCACTGAGCATACTCATCACCAAAAAAGCAGGTGATCAGATAAGAAACCTTGTTTGACAGTAAGCTCCTTTCACCTGTGCTGGTTTCTGGGTATGTGTTGTTCTAGGAAGAAGCATTTATTCCCCTTTTCTATGAACCTGATTTCCCTGACCCTGCTGTTTCTTCTTTCTCACTTTAGAGTCATAGAGCTTGGGAACTAGATAGAACCAGAGAGCCTATTTCTCCAACTCCCTCATTTCATGGAGTCAGCCAAGCCTGGAGTAGAGCCTTTGTAAAAATATATAAAATACGATGTTGGAGGAGTGTCTCTGGCATCTTCCCACTTTGGGAAGTGGGTCCTTCTCTGTCACTCATGACCTTGAGGCTGCTGCATACCGGGAAGGGCCAGCTTCACCCCCAGTCTGGGCTGAAAACCAGCGGGAAAGGACCTTAACACAGGATGCTGGGGTGGCTAGTCACCTACACAACACAGCCTGTACTCTCTCCCTGTCCTGACTCCCACCCAGTGTTCTGAGAACCAGTTTTCACTCGTAAAAGCAGAAATGCAATGAGATTTTAAACTGTCTCAAAGAGAATTTTAAGTTAAGAAAATGCAACTTATTCTGCTTGGCCTAGACCAAAGTACAAAGAGATTGGTGTGAAATCGCTTCCTCAATGCTAGCTAAGTGAGACACGCTCAGTTGCCTCCCAGGGGAGGTGAGAAAGAATTAATCTTCTCTTTTTGCCACCCTTACGGAGAATCACTGTACAAGGAGAATAAAGTCCTTCCTGATGAGGAGCTCAGGGCTTCCTTCTGTTCAAGACAGAAAGGAGGACATCTCGTTTCTCCAAGTGTGGCCGCAGATCTCAAATGTCAAAATATGCCCTAAGGCCTTAACTGGTTTGTGCTTTGATTTACACTTATAAAGGAGAATGGAGAACGCCTGAGAGCACATTCAAACATTAAAAGTCATTGTCAGATTTTCCTTTTGACATGGACTTTCTCTAATCACCTGTGCAAAAAGATTAGCTGTAGGAACCAGAGCTTCCGTTTCCAGAACTGAACTAGTCAACCTGAGAGCAGAGTCTAGCTTTGGCTCCTGGTTCCTAGGAACAAGGCAAGATTCAGCACCTCAAAACAACTTAATGTCAGAAAATACTGAAGCCAAGTTGGGCGCGGTGGCTCACACAAGTAATCCCAGCATTTTGGGAGGTGGAGGCCAGAGGATTGCCTGAGTTTCTGGCTTCCAGACCTGTCTGGGCAACTTGGCAAGACCTCATCTCTACAATAAATCAAAAAATTAGCCAAGCATGGTGGTTGCATCTGTAATTCCAGCTACTTGGAAGGCTGAGGCAGAAGGATTGCCTGAGCCCAGCAGGTTGAGGCTGCAGTAGTGTGAGCATGCCAGTGCACTCCAAGCCTGGACAACAGAGTGAGACTCCAACTCTTTGAGAGGTCAGTGTGGGAGGATTGTTTGAGCCCAGGAGTTCAAGACCAGCCTGGGTAACATAGCAAGATCTCATCTCTACCAAAAAAAAAAAAAAGAAAGAAAGAAAACAAATTATTTTTAATATTTGTATTTAGCCCAATTTATTTTAAAAATTGATTATTTCAATATGTAATTTACATAAAAATTATTAGTAAGATGTTTTACATTCTTTTTTGTACTAAGTCTTGAAATTTGATATACATTTTAGACTTAGAGCACCACTCAATGCAAACCAGGCACATTTCTTTCTTTCTTTCTTTTTTTTTTTTTTTGAGTTGGAGTCTCACTCTGTCTCCCAGGCTGGAGTGCAGTGGCTGCCCCCGGTCACCGCAGCCTCGACCTGCTGCGCTCCGGCGATCCTTCCGCCTCAGCCTTCCGAGTAGCCAGAATTACAGGCATGCGCTACCATGCCCGGCTGATTTTTTGATTTATTGTAGAGATGAGGTCTCGCTGCCCAGGCGGGTCTCGAACCCGCGGGCTCAGGCCAGGCACATTTCAAGGGATGAATAGCCACAAGTGGTTAGTGGCTACTGTATTGAACCCCTTGGAATTAAAGAATTAAAATCAATTAAAAACCTAATCTAAGAGCACCAGTGGTGGGGAGGCTGAGGCTGCCTGCCTACTGCAGTGGGGGAAGTAGGGGGAGGACAGCTAGCCCTCCGGGAAGGTTCCACCATAAGTATTGAAAAGACCGTCATTGTCACCACCGTCTTCACCGTCACCCTAACCAATGCTAGCATAGGCTTTACCGAGCCTGTTCCATCTCCACCGTGGCCCTGTAAGCTAAGTATTATTCTCCCCTGATTATCAGTAGAGAAATTATACAATAATTCAAGTAAGGGTTTGTCCAAGGTCACACGGTGAAGGAAAAGTGGATGCAGAAAGCAAATCCAGGGCTCTGGACTCCTCACACGCCCACACAGTGTTCTGTGAAAGCCCTGCTTCTGGGAGATAATCCCTGAAACTCCAGAGGAGTCTTGATCCCACACAGATTTCACTCTCTTTTTAGAAGACTACCCAGACACAAATGGGCATCTGTGCATATTATCCAGGACGGTGTCTTAGAAACACAGGGTTAGATGGAAAGGTAGGATCCAAGCTGGCCGTGGACAAACACGTTAGGAGTGGCTTTTGGGGTTCCCCTGCATAGCCTTCTCTCTTTGCCCGCCTCCACTGCTGGATGCTCTCCCTGGCAAGCCTGACCCGGCTCTCATCCTAACTGCAGACCTCTCCTAGTTCTGGTGCCCCAGGGTACTTCGGCGGGAGGTCACCACCTTTATGCACAGCTCCCCGCTTAAGTGCCAGTGTATTAGGCTCGGGTCCCTGCTGCAGATGCCACAGGGGCCCTCTGGAGAGAGCACCTAGACCCGAAGTCAGTGGACCCCACGGTCAGAAGACAGAGGAGGCTTTCATACGCTCTCCCCTCCCATCAGCTGGCCCTGGAAAGCGGTGGGCTACAACTGAATGCCCCATTCAAATCCAAACAGGGCATTTACCAGTCTGTGTAAATGGTGGTCACCCTGCAGGCCTGCATAAGTCATGTTGACTATCGTCAGTTCTGCTGCCGGATCTGAAGAAAGGGCCACCCAGGGTGGCAGAGGCCAGGGGAAATGTGACTGGTGTCCCATCCCTCTCCTACACACCCCACAGATCCACACCGGTCAGGGCGCTGCCCACGCGTCCGAACTGCCAGGTCTAGCCTGGGCCGAGAAATACCTCGGGGGAGGCTCTCTGGGGGTCACAGTGTCCCTCCCTCCCTGCGGCCCCCGGTCTGTCTGCGCGTGCACAAGCTCCAGGCGCTCCTGGGGCGGGCCTCGGACGCAGGGCTGCAGCCGGATCCTGCCTGGCTGACACCCTCTGCAGTCCGCCCAGCGGCCTGCGGGGCAGCCGGCGCTCACCCGACTGCAAACAGCGCTCTGGTCTCTGGCCCTAAAGGCCAGATGGAAACTCCCCCTCATTTGTCGGCTCAGATCTGACCCAGAAAAGGCTTTTACCCCAGAGGAAAGAGGCCAGTTCCGAGCGCAGCCCGCCCCCTGAGCGCACACAAAGTCAAAAAAGACGTCTGTCCGATGGGCCTGGCGCAGAGAAAACGTCCCTCTATTTGTTTTTAAAGCATCTTCCCTTCCCGCCAAAATGTTTGTAGCGGCAGCAGCAGGTCCACGGGGAGCCTGCCCTGGACCTGCTTGCCACGTCCCTAATCGCGTCCCATCTGGTGTCTGGCACGCACAACGGTTGTGCATTTGCCCGCGCCGGGCCAGGTGCGAAGCAGGGGCCGTATGCAGGCGACCCAGGCCCGCTGCGGACCGCGGGTCACCCCAGGAGCCAGGGAGACAAAGGGGCGCCCGGTGCTGCGGGCCTGGGTCCCCTCCCCCGCGCCCAGGCTGGCCCCAGGACTGGCAGGCGAGGTGGTGGGCTGGCGCTCAGCAAGGGACAGCGGGTGCACGTGCCCCAAGTCCCCAGTGAGCGCTGACAATATGTGCCAATGTGTGTGTGCCTCTGGCTCAGCAAAGTCATAGTTCCTAGGAATACATTCTGGGGTGTCACTCAGAATGGTCCCAAGACAAGCCGTCAGGTGTGTGCAGAGTCACCTTTTTCGTGCAGTAGCCAAAATTTGGAGACAGCTCTAACAAGAAAGGGTTGAGTTACATAAATTGTAGAAATATCCATGCTACAAAATATTATGTAGCGATTTAAAGATTAAAGATACTGGAGACAGGGGTATGTTGGTGTCAAAGGACATCCACAAAGACGTTCTTAAATTTTAAAAGCAAGTTACAAAATAAAATGCACAATATGATTCTGCTTTCTATAAATATATATACACACACACACACACACACACACGTATGAATGGATGAAGAAAAAGTATATACACCAAGATATTAACAGTGATTATTTCTGGGTAGTGAGTTTGTAGCTGTTTTTGATCATTTGCATTTTCTGATTTTTACATATTTTCTACCATTAAACATGTGTTAGTTGTATAATAAGGAAATTTTGGCCAGGCATAGTGACTCACACCTGTAATCCTAGCACTTTGGGAGGCTGAGGCAGGAGAATCACGTCAGCCCAGGAATTTGAGACCAACATAAGCAACATAGTGAGACCTCATTGCTACAAACAATAAAAATAAAAAAATTAGCCAGGCGTGGTGGTGCGTACCTGTAGTCCCAGTTACTCAGGAAGCTGAGACAGAAGGATCACCTGAGCCCAGGAGGTCAAGGCTGCAGTGAACCATGATTGTGCCACTACATTCCAGCCTGGGCGACAGAGTGAGACTCCCCAACTCGAAATAATAAATAAATAAATAGGAAATTTAAAAAATGAACGCTGGAGACCTCTCTTAGTGACATATAGACATTATTAAAAGCTATGGATAGACAAAGTCACCTGTGGGGACATACAGACAGAGAAGAGAAGGGGTCCTGGCCTTGCCCTTGAGACTCTGATATGCAGAAGTTGGACACAAAAGCAGGAAGAGACAAGAAAGGAAATCTAGAAGGGGCAGCCAGTGGGAAAGCAGGAAAGCCAGAAGGATCCCAGAGGTCAAGTGAAGGAAGTGACCCAGGTGGAAGAGGGCGTAGGCTCTGCCACGTGCCCCTAAGAGGTCAGATAAGAGAAGGACAGGACACTAGGCACTGGTTTGGCAAGATGGCATTTTGTCAGAGTAAGAGGGAAGGTGGAGACTTGGAGTTTTGCTATGAAGAACTGCAGAAAAATAAACAGGAGATATGAAAAGGAGTCAAGGGAGAGTTGTTTTTTTCAAGGTGGCCAATTTTCCACACTACTGTAGAAAAATGACAACCATCAGGTAGAGATAGCAAATGGCCAAGTAGTGAGGGATGCTGGAGAAACCAGCGAGGCTTGCAAGGGCAGCAAGTCTGGGTGAGGGGTTTGGGATTCAGTTCGTGGGAAGGAGAGTGGGCCACAGAATGAGGCCCCAAAATTTCACTTTCCACAGGCAGAGAGAAAGCAGAGTAAAGGTGGGCATGACTGCAGGGAACTTGGTAGGTGAGGGGTGGGGAGAAGACAGAAGTGTTTCTGGTTAGTTGTCACTGTTTTGTCTAAATATGGAGCAAAGACCAAGAGTGAACGGAGGTCTGAAGAGAGAGGAGAAGATGAGAAAGATCCTCCCAGAGGGGAACGGTCAGTCATCCAGGGATATTGGGCAGGGTCGGTTGGCAGTGCTGAGGGACTGCTTGAGATTTGTGGACTCCGGCATACACTTCACATGAGGTCAGTTGGCAATGGTGTGAGCTTTTCTCTTGTCACCCTCAGATTCTCCTGAGAGAAGGGTGAGTCCTACAGAGGAACCTGCCCAGGATGACTCAGGGGATGACAAGGGCATTGGGGAAGGCTGGCCTGCAGAGTTCTTCAACTGGGAACACTGGGCCTTCAACCCCTTGCTGACGATAGCTTCTCCCACTCCTGCCTAAAGCCTGTTCTGACTTTAAGACTTAGGAGTCACACCCAGCAGAAAGCTGAGAAAGGTGCTGTTACTGAGCACACAGAAATTGTAATTATGTCTATGACTCTGTTTCTAAAATTAGACCAGGAGTTCCTTGAGGCCTGGACATGAGTTATCTTCATCTCCCGAATTCCTGGTAGAGAACTTAAAAAAAATATGTAGTATGAGCTCAATAAGGAAGGAGTATAGGAAGGGAGAAAGAAAGTGAAGAAGGAAGGAAGGAATGAAAGGAATAAGTTTCTCCGTTTTAGAATCGAGGAAATCAAAGCTCAGATATGGAAACATAGGTTTTCTGATTCCAAATCCTGCTTATAAAACAACCCAAGAATTTCATAAAGGATGAGGGAAGAGAGAAATATGGAAAGATTTGTTAAAGGATACAAAATCACAGCAAATAGGAGGAATACATTAGTTCTATATCACTGTAGATGCCTATAGTTTACAACAATAAATGATTAGTTTAAGATATCTAGAAGGAGGATATTGAAGAAATATCCCAACATAAAGAAATGATAAATATTTGAGATTATAGATATGCTAATTACTCTGATTTGATCAATATACTTTATATGTATTGAAATATCACTGTGTAACCCATGAATATGTACAATTCTTATTTGTCAATTAAAAAATATTTGTGGGCAATCCCCTCCGGTTCCCTCCCACTATGGGAGCTTTTCTGTCTTCTTAATAAATCCTACTTTCTCACATACAAAAAAATTCTTATATTATCAGACACATGATTAGAACTGGAGTGATCTCTCATACGATTTTCTTATGCTAATTGTTCCAGTGTGATTATGAATAGTACCACATTTCAAGGTCCAGACTGTCCTGGGTTTAGATAATAAATTATACTGTTGACCGGGCACAGTGGCACATGCCTGTAATCCCAGCATTTTGGGGGGCGGAGGTGAGAAGATTGCCTGAGCCTGCGAGTTTGAGACCAGCCTGTGCAACATGGCGAGATCTCATCTCTATAATAAATAAAAAATTAGCTAGGAGTGGTGGCACATGTCTGTAGTTCCAGCTAACTGGAAGGCTGAGGTGGAAGGATCACCTGAGCCCAGCAGGTCGAAGCTGCGGTGGCTGTGAGGGTACCACTGCACTCCAGCCTGGGCGACAGAGTGAGACTACAACTAAAATAAACAAACAAATAAATACTGTCACTCCAGTTACTCTCAAATCAACAGAAGTGACTCTCTGAGTCACCTTCTCCTGAAAACTCTTTCCTGTCAATGGACCCCATTGGCACCTCAGAACCTGGATGGAGCCATCAGTAGACACTGAGTACACAACGGGGGTGGTCACATGGGTCAAAGCATTCACAATAAACTACAAACTGAAAATTAAAAATGTTTTCATATTTTCCACGGGGTTTAGTATTATGTTCTCACTTTTGACCATCCTTTTACAGCCCTACCATATTACACATGGGTGTGAACTAAGTTGTATCTCCTAAAAAACATTTTGTCCCTGTTTTCTTTTGTTACAATTTTATTGGCTATACATATCAAAAAGTTGAATCAATTTTAACAGCTTTATTGAGGCATAAATTACATACCACAAAATTCATTGATTTTAAGTGTTGGATTCAATAATTTTTAGTAAATTCACAGTTGCACAACCAATGCCACAGTGATTAGATTAATGATATTTATATAATATAAATCACCCAATTCTTGGGCTTTCTATTATATGAATTATTTAATGCACACCACCTTATCACCAAACACATACTCCCTAACTCGCTCTCTCTTTCTCTCAACACTTCAAGTTTCAACTTACATGTCTCAAAAAATGACTTTATCTCAATCCTTAAGAAAACAAATAGGAATTATAAAATAATAATTATACTCTTGAACATGATAGCACTTTAGTATTTTTTCCAGGACACATTTCATCTTGTATTTTCATGAAAGGGGGTGGATAATCATAAATGAGAAGATAGCTCTCTCCTTACAATGCAGGAGACAGTCGATAACTGACCTCTGATTATTTAATTGCATGACCCGGAGACGCTCTGCCTCCAGGCTTCCACTCAGCACTACCATCCAAGTATTATGCTTCCTCTGCTAGCAGCTCTCATTCTGTGGTTATTAGATAAGTAGACATCCTGTCTTGTCATGTAAAGTCATTTTCTCTGGATAATAAAAGGAGAAGAAAATCCCTGCAGCTGCTGAGAACACCATGGCTTGTCTTCCTGTGGGCCCCTTCGTTCTATACCATGTTCAACATTTTATATGAGAATTTCAGGCTTCAAATTGCAATTAACTTATCTTTCATCACAGAACCTAAATAGACACTATATTTGAGAGAATATTTACCACATCGTAAAAAGTTAGGGTGAGAGAAACTGATTCAAGGACCCAAACCACACAAAGAAGCCACTCCTAGATCCCTAGATCTAAGATGGTCAAAAATTGTGGTAGCTGGGCTTGGTGGCTCAGCCTGTAATCCCAGCACTTTGGGAGGCCGAGGCAAGTGGATTGCCTGAGCCCGCAGTTCGAGACCCGCCCAGGCAACTTGGCAAGACCTCGTCCCTACAATAAATAAAAAATTAGCCGTGCGTGGCAGTGCACACCTGTAGTTCCAGCTGCTTGGAAGGCTGAGGCAGAAGGATTGCCGAAGCCCAACAGGTCGAGGCTGCGGTGGCCAGGAGTGGCCACTGCACTCTAGTCTGGGCGACAGAGTGAGACTCCAACTCAAAAAAAAAAAAAAAATTGTGGTAAATCTAGATGTTATCATCACGTCTATTCTCCAAACTCATGTATGATTCTCTGGTGCCATCATATACTTTGTCCTTTGGAAAATGAACAGTAAGCCAAATATAAAAGAATAAATAATTTACTACTTCAAATTGGCTAAATATCTTAGAGATTTCTCAGCCACTGGCCAGTGTACTACCCTCTCTAGGTCCTGGGAGAAGGCAAAGACGAATCTAATGTCTCTAAAAAGGGAGGTCAGACACAAAGAGCAGCCTTCAAAAATAAGGACAGGAAGAACAGGAGGCATGTCTTGTTCCCACCTCTTCCACAACTCCAGTCTTTTGTCTCTTCAAACTCTTTTACTTAACTTTTTATTTTGAAATGAGTTCACACTAAAAGTAACAAGAATAGTACAAGAAATGTCCAAACCATGTCTACCAATTGCAGACATTTTAGCCACAACTCCTCTATCATCCTCTTTCCCTTTCTCTTTTTATGTCTACACACACACACACACACACACACACACACACACACACACACACATTTTTCCTTTAACTAAGAGACTTGCTCCTTTATCCCTGAACACTGCTCCGTTAACCCCAAATACTTCCATGAGTTTTTCCTAGTAATAAAGATTGCTTACTCAACTATAGTGCATTTATCAAAATCATAGAATTTAACAATGACACAATATCATTATCAAATCTGTAAATTTTGTTCAAGTGTTGCTAAATTGTATGGACTGAATGTGTCTCTCCAAAATTCAGATGTTGAAGCCCTAACCCCCAGCATGGCTGTATTTGAAGATGGAGCCTCTAAGGGAGTAATTAAGGTTAAATGAAGTAATAAGGGTGGGCCCCTGATTCAATAGGATTAGAGTCTTTATAAGAAGAGACACCAGAGAGCTGTCCCAACACTGCACACGTGCACAGAAGAAAAGCCATGTGAGGATGTGGCAAGAAGATGACTGTTTACAAGCCAGGAAAAAAGCTCTCATCAGAAACCAAATTTCCCAGGATCTTAATCTTGGATGTCCCAGCCTACAGAACGATGAGAGATAAATGTCTTTTGTTAAAGTCACCCAGTTTATGGTGTATTATTGTGACAGCCCAAGCAGACTAATACACTAATGGTCTCAATAATGTGCTATGTAACCATTTTTTTTTTTCTGGCCCAGCATCCAATCTTCCCCCAAACTCTTAAAGCACTGTCTATACCCCTTTCTTTGATCCACAGGAGGAATTGCCATGTGTTTACAGTAAACTTTTCACATGTATGTGTCCATCTCCCCAAGGAAGCTTTAAGCAACGTGAGTCTTTGATTTTGTCTTGCACTTTGGTAACTGCTAACCATGGTCCACACAGGCTCTTGCACACAGGAGGTACCCAACAAATATCTGTTGATTGATTGGCTGGGAATAAGCTTTAACCACTAGCTGCACTACAGCTTGGAGGCAGTAGTCACTAAGTGAACCATTCCTTGGTGGCCGTCTCACCTGTTGCCAGGACAAACTTTCCTGTTCTTCAGTAGGAGTGGTACATATTCATATCATATACACACATATGCTCTAGATTGTAAAAATAATTCTTTGTTTATACCCAGAGACATATAAGCTCTCAAATTCCTTCAGGATAGAAGTTCAGCCTCTCACCAGGATTTTAAAAGTCCCGTAGGGTCTGGCCCTAATGTGAATTTTCACCATATTTCTTCTTCAAACCAAAGCGGGGCACTTGTCCTTCGCTAATTATGTCTTTAATTTTCCGGCCTCCAACTTTTATTCATTCTTGTTCTCCCTGCCTAAAATGCAATTCCTCCATTTATGAAAATTACCTTCTAATACTGGAGCCCTATATTGGAGTAGGGCAAAAATTCAATCAGTCTAGCATATGTGCATGTATACATTTATTCCACAAATATTTTTTGAGCACCTACTGTATATATGTCAGGCACTATACTGTGTCCCTGAACTACAGCAGTGAATGAGACAGGTATGTTTGCTGGCCTCTTAATCGTCCTCACCTCTGCTAATTGGGCAATCTCTTCTGAGAATTTAAAGCAGGGCTTCTACTTACGGTGACTTGTTTTCCTGATGTAATAATACAATAGTTGGTCATTTGGCTGACAAGAATGCCTCACTTTCACAGGCAATTCCATTGTTGTTAGCCACATATATACTCATTAACTTGGCTCATCCCAACTCAGAGGTCAGTAACAAAGATATGCCTGGCCCCACTGTATAAAATAAGAGACTGAAATCCAGAGAAGGTAACCAACTCAGACTAGTGTCAGATCTAGGATGAAGATCCTGGTCTTTTTTCTGATACCTCATGCAATTTCATCACCTCCTTAATATAAAAATGAAACTAGAGAAGGGATAAGCAATATTAGCAATATTAGCTTCACTTTATAAAAAAAATTAAGCACAGTGGCTGTCAAGGATTATTGCGAGTCATATTTGAAAATAAAATCATATCTTACTTATTCTACCAAAATAATATAAATCAGATACTAGTGCTAGAAGAACAACAATTATTTGCCACACTTTATATCAATTTCTAAGTTCAATTGCTGGTAATTTGGCCTTGCCTTATAAACATAACACTTGAAAAACTAGTATTTTGGCCAGGCTCGGTGGCTCAGCCTGTAATCCCAGCACTTTGGGAGGCCGAGGTGAGTGGATTGCCTGAGCCTGCAGGTTCAAGACTAGCCTGGGTAACTTGGCGAGACTTCATCTCTACAATAAAAATCAAAAATTAGCCGGGCGTGGTAGCACACACCTGTAGTTCTGGCTACTTGGAAGGCTGAGGTGGAAGGATCACCTGAGCCCAGTAGATCAAAGCTGGGGAGGTGGCCATGAGCATGCCACTGCACTCTAGCCTGGGCGACAGAGTGAGACTCCAACTTAAAAAAAAAAAAAAAAGTTAGTATTTTAATTTGTTAAACCAGTAAAAATTTTAAATCCTAGTAACTCTTCTGTATTTTAGTTATGCTATAGAAGTAACAGCATTTCAGAAAACGTAGGGAAAAAAAAGAAAAATCACTAAGTCACACATTATAACATATAGCTCTTAGCTTCCAAATGTTTTCTTTCAGTCTTTTATCAGATACAAAGTTTTACATTATTGCAATTATAATTCTTGCACTCTGCTTTTATTGTTTTCATCTGATATCCTATTTATACTGTTTCTACATAGTCTGAAAATAGGTCTTGGAATCAGAAGATTGAAATTCAAAATCCAGCTCTATGACTTACTACCTACATTAAAAAGCAGATGCATGTTTTTTGGTACTCCAAGCTTTTATAATTTGGGGCCCCCTCTTTAAAAACACAAAATTAGGAACAGAATTGACTATTTGTTTGGAATAAAAAAGGAAATCACACACATTTCTGGAGATGTGGAGATTTTGATCTTTTCTTCTGAGATTTCTTTAGGCAATTTACCAGAACTGTTTACAGAGAAATGCTTTCTGATTGCAATCTGGTTTCCTCTGCTACATCCCACACTATGTGACTCCATGTACTCACAGGGGCTCATGTAAGTGACATTTAAGCTTCATTAGCTTTACAATAAAATCCATCCCAGCCAGTATATTCTTGGGCAGGTCAAATAACTTCTCTGGTATTCAGTTTGCTTGCTTATAAAATGGAATCATGACCAGGTACAGTAGCTAACACCTGCCATCCTAGCACTTTGGGAGGCCATGGTGAGAGGATCATTTGAGGTTAAGAGTTTGAACCCAGCCTGGGCAACATAGCCAGACCCCATTTCTACAAAATAAAATAAATAAAATAAAATGGAATCATTATATCCATCTGTGAGGACCAGATGAGGATCACTACCCAGGCTGGTTATTATTTTTCTACTGTCACTGATGGTAGGAGGATGCTTCATAAAGAACAGCCTGCAATGATCTGGCTTCTTATAGAGACGAGTTTCTTTTCGTTACATTATTTCCATTTTTCAGCAATCTATGCCTTTTTTTAATGTCATTTTTAATGGATTTATAGTCTAGTAAATTGTGTTCATTGTTTTATAAGTCTTTCTCTAGCAGTTTACGGCCAACATAGGAATTAGGTAAAGCAACACTTTATCTGAATCTTCCCCTGAATTATTTCTTCTGAAAACAATGCCCAATAAAATCTGATGTTGGAGGAAAATGCACTGAAGCAACTAGAAAAGAGGTTAGAGGACTCGAGAGATTCAACGGCTCTTGCCTGTGAGCAGACGGGGCCATTCATAACTTTGTAGTTTCTAATTTGGAGCAGTCTCCGATGAATTTCCTGCCCAAGCTGGTCTTCTCATGGAACAAAAGGCTGATGGTGTGTGTGTTTTACGCCCCACTGGAGGTGCACACTGCTTGGGGCTGGCCTCTCTGGTGGCCTGCAGTCATCAGAGGGACTTACCGCCTGCAATGATTTGACTTTTACTCATCACTACAGGGCAATCCAGCTTAAGCAGCAACACATAAACACTTTCCTTCATGCCCCTGGGACACCACTGCAATTCTTTTATCTTGTAGACAACCCACAAAGGTTTCTATTAACTATCTCCAGTGACCGTTTCCTCGCCAAGAAAGGCATCCGCTCCTGTAGTGCCTTTTCCTGAGTGCTATGAAAACCCCGAAAGTGATAACAAAAAGTTATCCCTAGGTCATTTATTCCACAGTTTAAAACAAAGAGTCCTTCAAGAATCATTTGCAGGGGGGTACGTTTTATCTGATATCCTACCAACTTGAAAAACTGTACATGACCTTGGGAAAGGTACCAATACCCCAGTGGGCATGAAGTGCTACACTGTCTCATTTCCCTTGAAATCATTGTGAAAGAAATGGTTTCTTTCACAAGGCCAGGGTTACGTCACTTTATATAATAATGGAAGAAGGAATGGAGGGTGATGCTAGGTTTGTAGAAGAGATGAACCTAGCAATGGAGGCCTGGCATCATCTCCTAAGCAGAACTGGGTCAACAGGCCCGGAAAATGGGCCACATACAACTCTGGACTACTGGAGAAACAAGTTACCAATGAGCTGATTTCAAAGAGTAGGTGGTGAGAAGTAGCTATTACTGCCCAAGGTTTCTCTGTCTTATTTAAATTCATCTTTTTTATCTAAAAGTATATATATTGCAAATACTTGGGGATGGTTGCATACATATAAGCAAATTTCCTTAAATACTAAAAGTAAATGTCTAGAGAATATGCATTCTGTAAGAGATAAAACTGCCCTCAAAGTTTAAATTAAATTTATAAAAATATGAAAAAGAATACCTGCTTTGATTTATTACCTTTTGGTTCTATGGTAAACCACATGATTCCACCTCTCATGATAATTTGCTCACCAGTTTAGACCCCAGTCCAAAAGCATGAGAAATTTATACTAATCCCTACTATTGCTCTTATGAAAGATTTAACCCAGGTTTCTTCTCCATATCTTGAATTTTGACTTTCATATTCTTCAAACAGGCTGGGGTTTTTTTTTGGGGGGGGGGCAGCATCAGTATAGCTTTATGAATGTTGATTTTTTTTTTTTTTTTTTTTTTTGAGTAGGAATGACAAATGATGGATCAGAGCCAGCTGGGTGACCATTTGCAGGTGGCTTTATTTTACCTGATATACTACTAGCTCTGAATTGACTGAGGGGGCAAGAAGAGACTGAATTATCACAAAAGTGTCATTATTGACCTAGCAGAGGGCCTGCACTCATGCTTGACAACCGAAAATGTGTCCTCAGTGCTGCTTGGCAGTTCTGCTGTTTCCCTGATCAAATCTCTTCCTCTTGCATCTCAAGACTATTTCAAAAATTCTTTATTCTCCTGAGATCTCTGCCCAAGTCTCCCATACCAATACCTCCCTGTCTTCTCAGCAGATGATTCTGCCTCTTATTCCACAAAGACACTGAAGTCAAGGAATTTCCTCTCCTAGCAAGTGTTCTTACCCAAGGTTGGGCTTGTTGTTCCTCACCCCACATTGGGACAACGTGAAGGGCCTCTGAACTTCAGAGTTGCCCCCTGGAATTTCTGAGGCCTTCATGAAGACCTCACTGCAGCCCATCTTCTCTCTGGGAATCCTACTTCCTTCCCTTTCTCAGGTGTTGGTCACCAGAGAATTCCCCAGTGTCTTCCCTGCATGCTAGTCTCCATCTCAGAGTCTGCCTCCTGGGAAGCCCCTTCCTCCACCAATCCCTCTTTGTCAGCCACTGTGGCCTTGAAAATGGAATGCTGGCTCCCTCCACGGGGCCTCTGTTCAGGACCTCTGTTCGCTGTTCCCCAACCCACTTGACCTATTGACCTCATGTCTATCCACCTGGGGGGTCTCACTCCAAATATAACTTTCTCCTGAGGAAAACAGCTAGGCTTCCTTTGTCATAGCCTCTCGTAGAACCGTATTTTTTTCCCCCTTTTATAGCACTTGGATATGTTTCTATCCCCTCCCAGAATTTAAGCACGCCAGCAGGGCTGTTTGTTTCTGCTCACCACTGCATCCTTGGTGGTGTGCTAAATGCTGGCCATGTAATGGTGAGCAAGACAGAGCTCCTGCCCTTGGGGAGCTTACAATCCACTGAGAGAGACAGTAAGAGAGTAAAATGTAGATCATCTCCATTTTACTAATGAAGAAACAGAAACTAGTGACTTACTTGAACTTGGTCTGTAAGAAAAAGAACTGAGATTAAACTCCAAAGGACTCAGGAAGAAAAAGGCAAAGGGAGAGAAAAAGGAAAGAGGGAAGAAGGAAAGGAGGAGGGAAGGAAGGAATTACAATGACTATAACTCACTGAAGTTTTCTGTTGTAGCCTGAAGTAGGTAGTGTTTCTTCTCAATTACAAAACATTTTCTCTGTGAATTCCTAGTGATTTAGAACTGTACTGCTCATGACAGTAGCCACTCACCACACGTGGCTTTTGAGCCCTTGAAATCTGGCTGATCTACATGGAGATATGCTATAAATACAAAATGCACATTGGAATTCAAAGACTTGAAATGCAAAAAAAAAAAAAAAAAAAGAGAGAGAAAGAAAGAAAAATATCTCATTAATAATTCATATTAATCATTCAAATAATTTTTAAATTATAGTATTTTGGATTGATTGGGTTAAACCTGAAAAAAAGGTAGAAGCCTTCTCATCTGACATTATTTTAACTCATAGTTAACTGAGCAAAAGTGTTCAGTAAACTGGAGAAACGTCTGCTAATCAACTACTAGACTTGCTGAACGAGCACCCTGGTAATGAAGAACGTGGGTTAAGTGGTTGAGTGAGTTAAGTGAATATTGGTTAAGAGAATCTAAATAAACAAGATATTCTTACACTGTGTTATAAAGACATGCGGTTGATAATGTACAAAGTTAACTAGTGGACCGTATTAGATAGATGAATGTTTGGTGACAAGTGATTTGGTGACACAATATGGATATTTTAGTGGAGGTAGGAGTGAAAGCGTGAACTTCAAGGTGGAGGTTCAGAGATGGATGATGGTTTTTATCGGAAATTCAGACTATGTAGTTTGGCTTGAGTAAAGAATTCATGCAGTGGAATACAATAAGCTCTCACATGTAAACATTTGATACATGTAGCTCAAGGAAATGTATTTCATGCAGAAGCTTAGAATAAATTTACCAGGAGAAATGAGCCTAGCACGTGTTGGGGAATAATGGAAAGCAGTTCCTGAGCGCTAAATTTGTAAACTCCCACAAGTACATACATGGAATAGTATAAGGAATATTTTATTATGTTTTGCTCTAGCTGAGCATTTGTATTTTCTGGTTATCCAACCTGGGTTGAATTTTTAGAGCTCGTAATTGAAGCCTCCAGAGAAGTGCATATATCAATAATAATATAGCTTGCATTTTTATAGACAGTGAACACATCTGTAAAGCCATTACCCAGAACAAGAAGTGTGGCATTGCAAAACCCAAATGACCACTATTCTGACTTCCAACAGCATACATTAGCTCCGCCTGTTTCTATACTTTTATATGCTATGTAACATTTTGTGTGATATGCTTAAAGAATCAACTCAAACCTCAGTTGACTGACTCCTAGCTCAGTATTTTATTGTGGGTTTGGACAAGACTATTACCCGAATCTGTTTCCATATCCAGAAAAAATGGATGATAAGTATTTACCTTGTAGGACTGTTGTAAGGACTAAATGAGATAATGAATGGAAAGGGCTTAGCACAGTGGCTGACACATGACTTCAGCTGCTACGCGATACTCAGACTTTTAGTCTGTGAACCTTCTGGGTGGTGCAAGACTCCAACAGACCACCTCACCCAACAAATTCTGCTTGCGAGAGAGGAAAAAAATCCATGCTATCAGGCAGAGTCCAACTATTGCTTTATTCACAAATGAGCATCTACACATATCTAGGGAGATTGGTTACTTGCTCCATCTTACTTTTGGCCAAAGGAGGAAATACATTTTTGCAACACACTTGTTCATTTTCCCTTCTAGAAATATCAGCTTCCTTAAGGGAAGGGGCATATACTGTTTACCATAGTATCCCCAGTACCTAACACAGGGAATAGTAAGCACTTCACTAAGTGGAATAAATTAATAAGTACCAACTATTAGGGTTTAGGAAATTATGTCATAATCTGCTCAAACTTTTGAGATATGGTTGGCAAGATTACAGTAGTTAAATCAGAGTAACTTCCTTCCTCTTCTTCTGTGCTGGTCAGGAAAATCTAATCAAACCTAGTACATTCTGTACTTGGAAACTGAATAAGAACACCAGGTCTGAGAACTTCAGAAATAAGGGCAGTACATGACACTACTTTTAATATTACATTTGCCCAAACTCAACGGCTTTTAACCTACTTAGACCAGGATAATAAGATGTCTTCCAAAACACTCTCTCCCTTCCACAAATTCATTTTTTCCAGGTATACTTTATCTTGATTTTCTACTGATCTATTTCACATATTCTTGACCATATCTGTACAGATGTTTTTTGAAAAGGCGGCCAGGGGAAAGTGTAATGTACCAGTAAAATTTGACTTGGTTCAATTTACTCTTAACTACGAGTAATAAATTTTCACTTCTCACAGAATAGGAAGCACCTCTTCAAATACTATCATCTGTTTTGCATTACAAATTAAAAGTCTGATTGGCTGGCAAGCCTATCACTATATAACTGGATAAGTCAAGCAGGAAATTATGTGATTAAGTGAGCAAAAGATTTTAAGACAGTAATAAGTTTTTTGGCTATGAAGCAAAACTGATTTCACGCAGATAACTAAGAAATCAAAGCTATTTATAATCCATGGTGTATAAAGTATGGTTAGTATTCCCTGATAGAGTGTGACTAATTTTAAAAATTATTTCGATTTAACATTTGGCGAGGTATGCTCGCCATTATGCTAGGTACATAATGCTAGGTACATAAATGAAGAAATTATAAATAGCAATCTCTACTTCTCAGAAATGTAAAGTCTAGTGAGAAAGTTTTATGGAAGCACTAGGATAATCAGGAAATGATACAAAAACTCGTGGCTTGAAGGTTAAGATTTTAACAAGCCCCCCAAAAAAGTAGTCATGCTGATAGAATATTAAAAACACAAGCATGAAGATAGGAGTATGCACATATGTTCTTGAGGGATCAAAGTCACCAGCATGATTGAAATATGAAGTGTGGCAAGATTGGCCAGGTAGAAGTTAGGAAGTGAAAGGAGAACGATTATTTAGGCAGTTGAGAACTATGGGAGGTCTTTAAATAGGAGAGATATGATCAGATCTGTGTTTTATGTTTGTTTCTCTCTGCTTATATGTAAGGAGAGAATGTGCCTAGTCCTCTCAGCAATTTTATTCTGCACTATAAATTAATAGATCACATTCTGATTTCATGTGTCAGTCATAAACTTGATATAAGATATAAGCCCTTTACTCATTTTCAGTCAGTTAATTCCATCAGACTTCTGAGCCTAGATAGAATCTGAATGGTTATGAATTCACCAAGGTAATGCAATACCACAGAGACCTGTCTGGATGACCAGTTAGCCTTTCCCAGATGACACTCAGAAGCATGGCACAGTTTAAAAAAAAAAAAAAATTTCTATAGCATGGGGATCAGAGGTCTTATGCAGGCTGAGAATTCACAACAGATTTCAGTGGGGGTGGGAGATTATTCAGTGGGGAAGGGAAGGCAATACTATTAAGTGATAGAACAAAGAAAGGACAGGTCAAAGTTAGAAAAAAATGGAAATCTGCTTTGGACACGTTACATTCAAGGTGTCGACAGAAGTATGATATGAAAGTATCTAAAAGGCAGTTGCAAATATGGTCATATTGTGTTTATAGATAAAGTTACCTATAAAGAGAGTTTAAGTGAGAAAAAAGGCCCAAGAACAGAATCCTGGGTTAAGCCCTTACGGGTTAAGTCAATTCCTCGTAAAACACAAAACCAAAGTGAAATGAGCAGTGCCAAGTCAGCTTGTACACAGATGCTTTATTTTGGATGTCAATATGTCAACATTGTATGCAAGATTCTCTTACAATGGAAAGTTTTCCCCATACATCAAAAAAATCAATTTAGTCAGGGTAATTGTATTTATGTGAAAACCTTACAATAAAATGTAGTATTATAAATGTGTAGACAGTTTCCATGCAAGTATGGCTGCTACATGTATGTCTGGCATTTTTATAACATATTGAAAAAAGTCAAATGAACAAAACAGTATAAAGGTGACTTAAGATGCCTGACATGTTTAAGATTAAAATCTTGCAAAAAGCAACAAAGCAGTTAACTGGAGGATTCAACCAATACCAACCCAAATATCTACTATGTCCAATAAGCCCAAACTTATCCGCAATATATTATCATTTAGGATAATTTAATGCTCAAAAAAATTATGCTTTAAAAATATAGGTCTTCCAAGATATTATTATACTTTGGTGATTGCAGACTATGTACATCCAAACCAGCTAAGGGCTAAATTTAAAAAAACAAAAACAAAAAACCCATTATGTTCTATTACTTTAAGGTAACTGAAATGATCCAGTATGATTTTGCTACAATCAATGATTTCACTAAGTGAAATTTCTGTGAGAAGTTCATTAATTAGAAAGCAATCAACATACTTAACAAACATACTAAGAAGATTCAAATTAGTTTATCTATTTGTTATCAACAAGGCATAATCTTATTACCATATGTTTTCTTCACTTTTTATTACATATAATATGCAAAAATTAGCAAGTAAATTTAAATACCTTAAAACCTTTTTAGGTCTTCTGTTCAAGAGCTAGGCATTAAAATACTTAGTATTTCCATTTTTATTAACATAAAAGCATCAGATAAGCTGCTTTTGTTTTGTTTTCGAAGGCATAGTAGTATTATTTTGGTATTTGTAAGATTTTGCCTGGTATTGGTTGATTCCTGGCAATGGTTGATTCCATTAAGTTAACTTGAGAACTTGCCATCATTTGTTTTTATCTTTTCACACAGTGCAAGTGGTAGTCGCTCTTTCCTTCTCTCATAGCAGCAAGCCGATTCTGCTATTTTCCATAGCAGCATACTTCAGGAGTGGAGAGGGAGAGAGTGTGTCAATTATAAATAATTCAAACTACAGTGTACAATTCTATCTACCTGTCAGTGTTTAAGTTGACAGCACACCATTATATGACTCAAAAAAATTTACATAAAATCTCTACCAGTAAAGCAAATAAAGACATTCTTTCAAGAAGAAATAAAATAAGTGCAAACACCTAAAACAGGCAACTGAAGCAACTGTTGTAACCTGTAGAGAAACACAAAACATTTATAAAAGGACAAAATATTTTTATAAATAAAAAATAATGTTCTCTACTTCTCAAACATTGAGCAAATATAATAAACTAAGTGCAGACTGTTTTTAGGGACCAAGGTACCATATTATTTTTTAAACAAAAATGCAAAAATTTCCAACACATATACAAATCACCAGTTAATTTATATGACCCCCCAATATAATTTAAAAAGAAAATATTAAATTATTATTTAGTACATTTTTAGAACTACTTTATAACCAACATGTGTTAAAGGGCATACATAGTGCAATATTTAGGTAGATGTGACATACAGTATAGATATTGTATTCTTTGTAGCTATTCTTTGAAACTTACTTCTGTTTCATACTAAAAGGTCAAAACTGTTCTTTACTATGTTAGCTGTAATAACAGGAAACAACATTGGCTTCTAGACACCCTGTATATGTATAAATATCTACATTAAGCTTTAAAAATGAAAATAAATTATAAAAACAGACTTCTTTCCAATTTACAAAGTTTTCCGACTCCTACATACTGTACAATACATTCAACAAAACTCTCAGCTCTTGAGATTTACGAAGAAAATACTATTTACTAATAAAGAAAAACTGCTTTTCAATGCTTTTTGTTTTTAGTACTATGCTCAAATAAATACATTTAACACTGTAGTTAATTTTACTATTTCTGAAAAAAAAAGAAACCCAAAATTAGTAGTGCAACTTTCTATCCTTCCTTTAAATTCCTTTCTATTGTGTTTCTTTGTAAATGGTAGCCTAAGTAAATCAGCACATGGGCAAAAATACTTAATAAAATCATACGTGCTTCCCATACATAGACTAATTTCAGAAATCATACGTACTCACACACCTAACTATAACAAAACTGCAGCATCACAAGAGTAGCAACATATATCTTGTGAAGAAAATATGTGAGAATTTACTTTTAGAGTACTCATGAACATTCTATTATTTTCCTACCTTGTTCTTTAAAAACAATTTTTAAAAATCTCATCTCTTAAAAAATAAACTATGAAATTGCCTACCCCTTACTTAAGTGGCTTATTAGCTTTTTGTCTGCTCAAAGTAGAAAAAAGATGCTGTATTAAAACTTTAAAAACAATTAATTGAAAAAAATTTCACTGCAACCTAATTTCATAGATAATACAGTAAGAAGGTGGGACATTTCATTAGTTTTAATAACAATTACAGTATTAGAGCTCTTGAAGTACTACTGGCAGCTGTGTAAGTACTCAGGTATCTTCTGGCTTGTTCAGTCATGATAAGTTGGTCTTCTGTCTTCCCATAAACCACTGTTTCCCATTCACAATTTGACTAGGAAGGAAATATTATAGTAATGTGAAAATTACTGAAATAACCATCTGTGCCTATTTCAAAATTAGACTTTAAAAAGTCAATTATTTTAACTAGTTAGATATTTTACAAGTAATTATTATAAAACTGTCTTGATACTGGCATTTTATTTTTGAATAATGTTATGTCTTAAAATATATACTGAAATATTCATGATCAAGTTTTAAAAAGTCAATTATTTTAGCTATCTATGTTGGTCATAGGTCTATGGAGGCAGTTTAAAACTTTTGTTCCCAACAACCTCCCCCAAATCAAATGAGTCTTAACAAGGAAAGAAATGTTAGTCTTTACTGCTTTAAAATTTTATAAAATGTTTAAAGAGAGGATGTAATATCAAAATAAAAAGTGAACCAACAATGCTTTACTTACAGATTAGGAAATATATTCATAACACAAATTCAAGTTTATGTTTGTTTAAGTTTTTTCTTCCATTAAAAAGATTACTAGGCTAGGCGCAGTGGTTCACACCTGTAATTTCAGCACTTAGGGAGGCTGAGACGAGAGGGTTGCTTGAGCCCAGGAGTTCGAGACCAGTTAAGACCTTATCTCTATTAAAATAAATAAATAAAATCCCACCTGAGCCCAAAAAGTCAAGGCTATGGTGAGCCATAGTGGTGCTACTGCACTCCAGCCTGGGCAACAGAGTGAGACCCCCTCCCCAACTCAAAAAAAAAAAAGAAGAAAAAGATTACCACATCATAGGTATGATCTGTTATATAATAACTTTCCCCCAAAATTCTGTGCCAATTAAACACTAGGAACACAAGTCATTTCAAATGGATTAAGAGAATGTGCTACAAGGTTCTTAGAAAGCAGTGGCTCATGACAGATGTGAGGCGGCCATATGTACCTGCCAAAGACTTTCAAGGCATGCTTAGATGTCAGGAACACTAGTGCTACTGTCATTGTGGCATAAAGAAGAAAGTTCCTCCTCAATGTACTCTCAAATTATCTGGAGTGAACTCTTAAGATCATATAGTAAAAATTTTTCTAGCCTTCATTTGCAGCTACATACTGGCCACATAGCACCAGAAAGTACTAGAAACCATTATACCAACAAAATCATGCTACAACTGCTTCCAACCACTTACCCTTTTTCAGGATAGCAATTAGGGTTATTCATATTTGTTATAGGAGAAGAGGTACCAGAAGGAGATTTATGTATCTTTGGTTTAAAAAATAATAATTAAAATAAATAATAGTGCTTAGGAAATCACCAGTTGGCTACAACTCCAAATTGTTTAGTTTATATGTGCCCTGTTGAGTGAGTCTTTCAAATCTCAATCTACTTTGAGTGACAAAATAATGGTGAATGTTTAGTTACTGTTATAGTCAATTTAAAATTTAAAAGAAAAAGTATAATTTGTGATCAGTAAGTCCAAAGTGATCATTGATTAAACAACAACAAAAAAATCACTAAAGAAATTTATAAATCCATACCTGAAGATTCTTTTCCAATTTGACAACTTTGGAAGTGTTTGGGTTTGGTTTCTTTTGAGTAAGTGTATATGTTTTGTTGGTTGAATTTATATCTTGTTTTTCAGGAATCAAGTTGCACCTATTGTCATGTATTTCCAATAATGGTATCATTAATAAAGATGTTGTAAGTATATTTTCTGACTAAGAGAGAAAAAAGAAAGAGGAAAATAAAATAATTCAAAAAAGGAGACAAATGGAGGAACTACTGAGTAAGTGGTAATGGAAGCCCTGTTTATTTCCCTCCAAGAAAACATTTGGCTCTGATGAAATTTTTAGTAATATGGTAATATTAAGTATTTCAGAAATAAACTAAAAATAATTTTGAAATTTACAGTTTTGAGAACTACCATTTTTTGATGTCACACATAAGAAAGCTAACTCTTCTCATTAACAAAATAAATATAAAAAAAAAGACGTAAATAAAACATAGTCTACAGTGAATGGTAACTCTGTGCATTAGGCAGAATGACTAGAATTCTCCAAGAATCTCTGATGAACTGGTTCAACAATGAGTAAGAAACAAAAACCAACAGGACCTAAAGTAATCTATCTCTAAAAAATTATTATTATTATTCACAAACCTGCATGTCCGGAGTGTCTTCGGTCAATAGCTGAGTGCCTGATTCTTCTTTTTCCCAATTATCTAAGACTAGTGATTTTCTGACTTTCTTCACAGAAGCCAGTTGCTAGAATGAATAATTTATGTAGAAGCTTTATGGCAGAGTCACTTGGATACAGTAAGACATTTATTAACAATAATTCTAAAAGATTACCTCTTGTTTGTGGTTTTTATAAGCAAGTTCATCTTCCTCTTTGAGGAATATGTCTGTTCCAGTTTCTTCTTTTAAAACTTCCCGAATATCTTCTTCTAAGAAGGCAAGTGGCTGGGACTAAATTTTTTTAAAAGGTTTTAAAAAGTCATTTATAGCAATTCCTTTTTTTCCCTATATATATAAAACTCATCTTTTATACTTTTCCATAATGGGCACAATTTTCTGCCAGTGCCTACAGATAAACAACTTAATTAACTAACTAATCTGTTTTAAGACAAAAATAATATTGCACATTTGCAAGCACTGAGTAAAGTATGTTAATTTCTTCTTCCTAGGTTACTAAAAAAAATCTTTGGGGGGGGGAAATTATTGTAGCTCCTTCTTCAATCTGGATCTTCAGAATTAGTTAAACAGAAAAGAAAGATTATCCCAAGTATTTTTTTTTTTTAATAAAAAACAAGGCAAATAGGAAATGTAGAACATACTGGGAATACACTAGCTCTTCTTTTTCTACTTTTATTGTACTTTTTTTGAGACAGTGTCTCACTGTGCTGCCCAGTCTTGAGGGCAGTGGTACAATCCTGGCTCACTGCAGTCTCTAATTCCTGGACGCCTGAACTCAAGCAATTCTCCCATCTCAATCTCCCAAGTAGCTGGGACTACAGGCACACAACCATGCAGGGCTAATTGTGTGTATGTGTGTGTGGAGACAAGGTCTCACTATGTTGCCCAGACTGAGACTAACTTATTAGATAGTGTGTAATTACTAGTTAACATTTTTCTATTACCACTAAACTTGTAAGCTACTTGATTGAGAGCAGTGATCATGCCCTTTTCATCTTTGTACGCCTATCCTTAAGCAGAGCTGAGACACAGTATTCAAGAAGAAAGTGAGTGTAAGTGTGTGAGTGTGGTGCACGTTGAGTACAGGAGGATGGGTGTCTATGTGTATACTGGCATGTAGGAGGGCAGGTTACAGAAAGAAACTTGAGAGTGAGCTGAGTAATGATACAGTCTCAAAATATTACTTATTCCTCTAGCTTTCTATCAAGTAGGTAAGCAGAAAAAAATTATCAAATAGGCATAGCTCAGAAAAAATTTAAAAATTGTATCGAAACTGTACCTATCATAATCAAGATATACTTGAAAAGAAAAGGTGATCAAATCTGTATAAATAAAAGAACAAACTGGCAGTACTTAACCAACAGCACCTTATGTTCCCAGCCAGCAAAGTTAGAGAGAACAGCATTCATACATAAATGAGATTTTACACGTTTAACAGAAACTTTAAAAATGAAAATAAATTTTATAAAGTGCTCTCATCTACAGTCTGAGATATACAGGAATTATATTAGTGTTTCTGTGTATTTCTCCAAGAGCTTTTGTTTTAAGGATTGCACTGCAACAAGAACATGGAAAATCTGGAATCTTTTTCCCCTTTAAGAATACAAATGTCCTAGAATAGTGGCCAAGACACAAATGAATTTATTCATTACCAACAATTATTCTTTTAATTGTTCTAATGTGACAAAAGCAAAGAACTCCTGCATACAGGTTTACCACTACCAAACTTAATAGAGTTTTATATTAAAAGAATTTTCATAGTTTTTAGCCTTTTGACTAATTTCCAGTAAACATTACAAGAATTAAAGTATATTTTAAAAAAGGCAACAGATATAAAAAAGTGTATTTGACTGACAGAAAGATACATTAGAAAGCTAAGTGGTTAAAGCACATAGTAGGTGTTCAGTAAATGACTGAAGGGTTGAAGGGGATGACAGGAGAAATGACGTCAGCTGACTGCAAAGAAATGTATGCACCTAAAGATATTCTAGGAATTTTTGTTTCTAAATAATTATCTTCCTTTTATCTTAAATTTCTCATGAAAGTAATCTGTTTTGGCAACAGTCAAACTCAAACCAAATAGTGTGAGTGCTGCTGATGTTAAATTTAAAATGCCAGAAGGCTAGTAAACAGACAGGCACTTTAGGTAGATTGAAACCTAATCTCCTATACACTATTATTCAAATGATAGCTTTTATCCAATATATATGCTGACCAAATGACCCTGACTCACTGTAGAATTTTTAAATGCCTTCTATTATTGTTCACTTGTTCATTTGTCACCCTCAACTAGTCTATATACCCCTATGAAGGCAAGAACCATACGTGACCTGTTCAACATTACTTCCCAAAACCTACTACAGTGCCTTGCAACTATTAGGCACTCAATCAATATTTGCTGAATTAGTGATGAATTTTTTAAATGAACAGCAAAATACTGAACCAGATTAAGTAAATCAATTAGGTAACTCCATACATGGGATATTATGCAAACATTTAAAAAACTGTGGAATAAATATATACATCTATTTACTTGCTTAAATTTTTAAAAGGTTATAAAATAATAAAGTGTGATTTCACTTTTGTTAAATGTATATGCATAAATAAAAAGTCTAGAAAATCATAAAGAAAATATGATTGTTCACAGCAGTATATACAGCTAAGTGACAAAAAGACTTGATCAATCCTACTATGTACCCTCTAAAACAGTATTTTTCTTTAAAAAAGAGAAAAGACTAGAAAATTTGAGTGTACGACATATCTTTTGGTAGAAAGTTAATTAAATCAAGTAAACTAGCATTTATAAATAAATCTACCTAAATTGTAACTAAAGATAGAAGAATATAACTAAAATACCTTGGAAGTGACCAATATTTTTAAAATAATTTTTTTAGTTAATTAATTTTTAAAAATAGAAACAGGGTCGTGCTATGTTACCCAAGTTGGTCTCAAACTCCTGGGCTCAAGTGATCCTCCCACCTCAGCCTCCCAAAGTGCTGAGATTACAGGCAGGATCCACCTCACCCGGCATAAAAAATAATATTTTATTTTTAATAAACTTATTTGTCAGAAATCTGTCTTCCCAGAATGCTCATGACTCTTCCATGGTATTTCAAAGGTGACATTATATATGAAAGTACAGAGAACTAGAACACTTCTCAGCTCTATTCATTTGTGAAATACTACTGCCACTACTACCATTAGAATAACAGTAGCAACCAAGCACATACTACTTGAAACTCAGGACAAGCTTCTTTAATTCTATTATCTCTTTCAGCTTCACAATAACAATCCGAGGTATCTCTTATGATCTCCTTTGCATGGAAGATGAAATTGAGCCTCAGAGAGGTACTCTCATCAGTTTCATAAATATTATTATAGTGCTTCAGTATATCAAAATATTAAAATTATTTTATTTCACTGTACATAACCACTACTGCAACTACTAAAATGTGGGTTTTAGTATTAAAGTTTCCACTGACACCTGATTAAAGGTTCTACTGACACCTGATTTGCTTTCTTTAGATGTTATAAAGTAAGAATCCAAAACAAGCCAAGCAAAAGGCTTATTTAAAAGTCAAGAAAAAAGATTAATGCAAATTCAAACTTAAAAATCAAAAGATAAAACTTTGTATCAGTTTCAGTGAACATCTTTTTTTAAATGTTAAAAATAAAGTGATAAAAATCACAATTGTGTTTTACTAAAAAATTCTTAAAAATAAAAGGAATATACATACCGCGATTTTCAGAGGTCCATATTTTTTCTCCTGAGCAGCAAGCGCATTCTTAAAAGGAGTAGGAGTTCTTGGTGTGGTACCCAATATAGATCTTCTAATAGTAGGTGTTCTAAACCTATCCAATCACATTTAGATATTTGTATTATAGTCACAATTTGATTTCATGAGTTAAGGAAGGCAAAGCCATGATAAAAATTATACACTAAGTTTTCTTGCATATACCCATGCTTTATTCACTGAAACATTCTAGAACTATTTGAAAGTCTGCCTGTTTGCAGTAATTCTTATTTCAATCAATCATCTTAAAGTAGCAAAAAAGAACTAATGTAGAAAAAAGTACTATAAATGTTGTTTTGATTGAAATCAAAGTTTGATACTAGATTTAAGCTGGTTTTCACTATCCTGGGAACAAAACATAAGGTTATGATGTTTTCATAAATTCTAAGTTCTGTATAAATAAACATTATGATACGTGCCATTTATATGGACAAACAGCTATTCTACTCTTGACACTGTGCTCTCCATTTTCTCTAACATAATTAATTAATACCTACTTACCCTACATTTTCCTTTTGATCTTTGGGAGTTTCTTTATGAAGAGGAGTTGTAATGAGAACTTTTTGCCCACAAATAGGAGTTGATGTAAATGAAGGATTTTCTATATTAAGTTGTTCATTTCCAGGGCAGGTGTTGAAAAACTAAAAATAAAAGAGAGTTTAAAGGCAATTTTCAGAACACCAGAATTCCTATAAAATATTAAATGGATAAGATTTTCAAATTACTTCCACATTACTCTAAGGAAAAGATTATCAATAATTACATTCAACCTCTGCTTTATGGAAGTTAAGTTTTGTGAGGGCAGGAATTTTTGCGAGTAGGAATTTTTGCCTGTTTTGCTCATTGCTGTCTCCCCCAGCTCTTAGAATAGTGTCTACCATATACACATTCAAGAAGTAATCGTTTAATAGTCTATTCAAAACTTTCAAAAGACAATACTAACATTTTAGAAAACAATATATTATCAAATATGGATCTATAGAAACCATAAATAGTTGCTGTGTTAAATGTAACCATCTTATACAACAATGTAACTGAAAAAAATAAGTCTTTTAGTTCTCATTAATAAATGATCTTAAGTGGCTTTTTCTGTGAGAGAACTTCGAATTGAGAATGACAATAATGCTTTGCTGATAAGAAATGCAGCTGTCTGGCAAATTTGCCTATCTAGAACAGAACCTCTGAGCAGCCAAAACAGATATCACAGAGTCCATTTTCTGAATTGTATATGAGGGAGACCCCAAAAAACCCACAATTTACTTATTAAGAATTGTGTATTCTTACATTTTAAAACTTCAGTCTCCATCAAAGAACTCTCCGTTTGGTGCAATAGACCTATCAAAACACTTCTTCCTCTGCTCAAAACAGCTTTTGAATTCATCAATTTGGATGCCTTTTAGTGCTTCTGTCATTTTTTGTTTCGCCTCTTCCACATTGGCAAAATTTTTCCCTTCAAGGATTTTTTTTTCTTTTTTTTATTTTAAAGATATGGGGTACAGTTCAGGGTTAGGTATACATTGTTCACTATGCAGGTACCCTTATTGATGAGGTGTGGCCCTCCAGGTCCTGGCAGTTTCCTTCAACTGCCAATCCCACCCCACCTCCCCTGGCAGTTTTCCACTACTATCAATCCCTTTCTTATAGTATTATGATAATTGGTCAAGGTTCGCTTATGAGTGAGAACATATAGAACTCTGTTCTTTGTTTCTGTGATAGATCACTGAATAAGATAGACTCTAAATCCATTCGAGTTGCTGCAAAGTCCATATGTTTGTCCTTCTTTATGGTTGTATAATATTCCATTTTATATATGTACATTTTTTTAACCAGTCCAGCTTCGATGGGCAGCATGGTTGGTTCTGTTTTTGCTGTTGTGAATAGAGCTGCAACAAACATGTGTGCAGGTATCTTTAGGGTAGAATGGCTTAAATGCAGAGGGAGTACAGAGGACTTTTTTTGTCCAGGGAAACAAACAAAAAAAAAACGTTGCTTGGGGCAAGATCAGGTAAATAGGGAGGGTGAGGCACAGGCATTGTGCTGTTTTTGGTCAAAAACTGCTGAACACTTAGCACGTAGTGTGGACAGGTGCGCTAGTAAATCACCCGTTGTGAAATGGGCAAACACACTGAAAGAATCTTGCCCCCGCAAAATTCACTGAGGGCAAATGCAGCCTCTCACAATGCTAGCTGGTACACTAATGCTGAAGTATACTTAGTTGGGGAAGCCTGTACTATAAGGGGCCTGCCCTCCAAAAAATAATTCCAGATTTTTTGGGTCCCCTCTTCACAAACAACTGTGAAATACTAATTTATTTTTGTAGTCAACAGATTAGAAACAGTGATATGAAACAGTAGAAATTTCTTCCAGGCTACTTATAACTAAGAATGAAAAATCTAGTTCTATCACTTCTGGCTCCTAATACTTGAATTTACTTTACCCTAAGATTAGCAGTCAAACATCCTTTTACAGGATAAAATTCAAGCACTCTACCATGGGATATAAATACCTTCCAGTCACTTCCACTGGATTCACACCTCAGCAAAAATTGCTAGTATGCAAACTCCCGAATGGAAAATAGCTAAAGTGTTCTCAAGCCTGTTTTACCTTCTCCAGTAAGGAAGGCTGAGGTGGGGGTGAAGGACAGCACTAGTCACATTGCAGTCTCCATAAATGGCATCCCCTGAAGCATAGGGTACACAATTTTCTGTGTACTGCCAGGTCCTCATCTTCCAGGCCGCAAAGCATACTACCAACAATATTCCAGCATTCTCCATGTTTATTTGACCATGAAACTCCCTTCTTCCCCCCATTAAACCTTTTTAATCTCTGTCAAACAATTCCAACAAACACCAGCTCCATCCCTTACTAGCTGTGACTAAACAAGTTGCTCAACTTCAGAATTTCATCCCACCTAACTCCTGAGGTTTCTTGAAAGAGGATCAACTGAGATGCCATAAGAAAAGTGTTGAGCACATAGCCTGGAACATAGCAAAGGTTCAGCAAGAAACTGTCCTAACATAAACATCTGCTGCCTAGGGGCATTACTAGAGGAGAAGCAGGTAGTTCTAGATATCCCTAAAAAATCTCCTGACACATGAAATTCTTATAGTAGGCAACTGTCTAAGTGTCTTCCAAAGAGCATTAAGAAGAAAAATTTAACAGGCAAACTAAAATCTAAATTACTCTTAAATAGGTGAGATCTCTTTATACCTTAATAGGTATATCTGCTTAACAGTCAGTCAGGAAACTGGATGTCAGACTCAGCCTTGCATTAGATGACTTTGGGCAAGTCATCTTACCTTTCTGGGCCTGCTTTCTGATGAGTTCTATAAAGATGTGGGACTACAAGATAAAGAAAATGTTCCTTTTAGCTCTAAAAATTGTAGGACTCTGTAATGCAGCTACTAAACTTTGTGAGAGATACCTTTTAATCTATCAGAGTTTAGCATTCTCATGTACACATTTAAATACATTATCTATTCTTATGTGTTATCAAAGCAACCGTTAGTAAAGACCTAATTAAAGTTCTAATTTAATCTAACTCATCAACATTTGAAAACAGAAAAACAATACTAGTACCTGTGAAGGAGAAAATGGTAGTGTTTTCACCGGTGTATGTTTTAGTACTGTATTACCATCATTCAGTGAGCCATCACCAAGTTCACTGTTTGGAGACTGACCTACGCGCATTCTTCTCTTCTTTCTGAGGATGATTGGTGGAGTGCTAAACTTGGCCACATTTGGGGATGTTAAAGGAACAGACTCACTGTCTCCACCATTACAACTGTTTTTTTTCCCTTCAAGTACAAGACTGACATTAAATTGGCATTCCATGGCTCCTTCATTGTGTTGAATTCTCATTAGTTTAACTGGGGTGGACTTGATAGGAGAAGCAGCAGCGTCAGAAAGATCAAAACTGGTAACATCACTCCATGCTACAGGATCCTGCAATAAATGAAATTCTTAATAAAGTTAATGCTATAGTCTAGTTAAATCTGATCTTGAACACAGGATGATAATTTCCACAGAGTAATTAACAACTCATTTTTATCAGTAGAAGCAGGTTTCCCTCAGACATCCTAGGCAAGACCATTTGAAAGGAATAGGTTATGGTTTTCCTACATCACCAATTTGGAAGAGTCTAAAACATATAATAGTTCATCTAATTCAGTAGCCAAAGCTTACATCAAAATATTTTAAATAAGAACAAATTGTTTTAATTTGTTATCAAAAAGTCTCACCATGAGACTACACATTCTCCTTCATATCAGGAAAACATTATCAAATTCTGCATAATCATCTGGTAATGTGTATGAAACATGTAAAAAATGGTGATACACTTTGATCCAGAAATTCAATTTAGCCTAAGGACATAATCATTATTTTGCACAAAGCTTTATATAAGTATGTTCAGTTATTATGATACTGAACAATTAGGCACCACCTATAATGCCCAATAATAATAGTACATTGGGTAAAATTTTCTTACGTTCATCTGATACAATACTATAAAGTCACTAAATTTCAAGTGTAAAAAACAATTAAGAAAACAGAAACATGTTCATGATGTAAGTGGAATACAAAAAAATCCACACACATAACACATAAATATATATTTAGGCTTAAAAATATATACTGTACATATATGAGTCTTCAGAACACACACTGAAAAAGATACATCAAATTATTGACTCTTGGTTTATAAAATATTTTAATTTTCTTTGCAGTTTTCTCTAGTTTCCCGCTTTCTCTAATGCACCTGTACAACTTATATAATAAAAATGAATTAAATTTTTAAATTAAAAATTATATACAAAGTACATACTTGAGAAAAATTTAAATTTTTTTCCTCTAGAAGCCACTGCAAAATATCAAAACAAAATTAAGCAAGGAGTGCAAAGGAACGCTTAACATAAAACTGGTCAATTTCCATTAAACTAAGTTTCTGAGCATGAAACCATGTAACTAAAATTGAACTTTTTATAATCTCACAATTTTTAACTTACAGATTCAATAAGTTCTAGTGTCTCTGCAAATTCTGGAATGGTCTGCAGAGAGGACAGCACAGCATTTGCCTCCACAGCCAGGAATTTTGTGGGTGAATTCTGCTGAGCAGACACAGGCTGATTTTCATCCATACTGTAAAATTCACTAGTGTGCTCGTTGAGGCTATTTAGAGTATTAGTCATGCTATCATCCATGAAGAAACTACCAGACCAGCTAGAAAAACTTCCAGGTTGCTAAAAGTACAAAAGAAATTTTAATGTTATTTATCATTCTTAATGTAGGCATAAATTCAGGTTTCATATGAAACGTTTGCTCTAGAACAATGCACTTCACGTCATTTTGGCTAAAAATATAGTAGTAAATATATTGTCTTTCCTCAAAACTGGTATAAAGTTTCTTTTCATTAAACTTTATATCTTACTATATTTATTTTTTCTAATTAAAATTGTTTTGTCTATAAAATCATAGTGAGATAAAACAAATATTTGTATACACCACAAAGTCCAAACTTCTAGAACCAGGCTTCTCTCTTCCTTTCAAACTTCATCTCTCAATATTTCCACTCACAAGTTCAGTTATAGTAATTACAATTCCCCAGTTAATTAAACTCTTTTTACCCTGGAGAGTTTTCGCACATACAGCTGCTCCTTTTTTGTCTTGAATTTTCTCTAGCCTACTGACCAGGGAAACTCCTATTCTTCATTTAAGACACAGATCATCTGACTATACACTTTTATCTACTCAATTTATAATAATATCCTAATTCATTTATTTTGTTAATAAATAATCATCATCTGTCTTTCAAGACTAAGCTCAATTAGGAGTTTTTCCAGGAACCATTCCCTGACTCCCTGAATCTAAACCAAGCACCTCTCCTATGTGCTCCCATAAAACTTTGTGACTTACAAATTGTCAAAAACAAAGAGAAAATTCTAAAAACAGCAAGAGAAGAGCACCAAGCCACATATAAGGAAATTCTCATTAGACTAATAGCAGATTTCTTCACAGAAATCTTAAAGGCCAGGAGAGAATGAAATGATATAATCAAAGTATTGTAAGAAAAAAAAATTGTCAGCCAAGAATACTATATTCAGCAAAGTTATCCTTAGAAATGAAGGAGAAATAGTCTTTCCTGGACAAGCAAAAACTGAGAATTCATCACCACTAGACCAGCATTACAAGAAATGTGCAAGGGAGTCCTAAATATAGAAGCAAAAACACAAAAATGATCACTATCATGAAAACATGCAAAACTATAAAGCAGATATACAAAAGAGAAAGAAAAGAATCAAACCTTAGCACTACAGAAAACCATCAAACTGCAATAAACAATAAAAAAGGAACAAAGGAAAACATACATACATAACAACCAGAAAACAATTAACAAAATGACAAGAGTAAGTCCTTATCTATCAATAATAAACTTGAATGTAAACAGATTAAATTTCCACTTTAAAGACAGAGACTGGCTAAGTGAATTAAACAAATAAAAAGACCCAACTATATGCTGCCTATAAGAAATTCACTTCACTTGTAAAGATACATATAGACTGAAAGTAAAGGGATAGAAAAGGTACTCCATGCAGATAGAAACTAAAAGCAAGCAGGAGTAGCTATACTTATATCAGATAAAGCAGATTTTTAAGGCAAAAACTGTAAAAAGAGACAAAGATGATCATTACATAATGATAAAGGGATCGGTTCAGAAAGAAAATATAACAATTGTAAATACATAAGAACCCAGCATTGGACCATCCAAGTATATCAAGCAAATATCATTAGATTTGATGGGAATAACAGACGCCAATACAAAATAGTTGGGGACTTCAACATCCCACTCTCAGCAATGAATAGTTCAACTAGACAAAAAAATCAATGAAGAAACATTGCCTTTAAAGTACATTTTAGACCAAATGAACCTAACAGACATTTACAGTACATTTTGTCCAACATCTGCAGAATACACATTCTTTTCATCAGTACATTCTTCAGGACAGATCACATTAGACCACAAAACAAGTCTCAACAAATTTAAAATAATTACAGTCACATTGTTTATATTTTCTGACCACAATGAACGAAAACTAGAAAACAATAACAAGAGAAGCTTTTGAAACTGTACCAATATATGGAAATACATAGAAATTAAACAACATGCTCCTGAATGACCAATGGGTCAATCAAGAAATAAATTTCAAAATTTCTTGAAACAAATGAAAATAGAAACTTAACGTACCAAAACCTATGGGATACAGCACAAGAAGTGTCAAGAGGCAAATTTACAGTAATAAATACCCAACCCAAAAAAGCAGAAAGATTTCAAATAAACAACCTAAAGATGCAGCTCAAGGAACTAGAAAAACAAGAACAAATCAAATCCAAAGCTAGCAGAAGGAAAAAAAATAAAGATCAAAGCACAAATAAACAAAATGGAGACTAAAACAATGCAATCAATGAAATGAAAAGTTGCTTTTCTAAAAGATAAAACTGAAAAGCCATTAGCCAGACTAACCAAGAAAAAAAGATAAAAGACTCAAATAAATAAAATCAGAAACAAAAAAAGAGGCATTACACTGATACCACAGAAATACAAAGGATCATTAGAGGCTGTTTTGAACAACTATACATCAACAAATTAGAAAACCTGGCAGAAATGGATAAATTCCTAGACACATACAATCTACTAAGATTGAACCAAGAAGAAAAAGAAAACGCCAATTACGCGTAACAAAATTGAATCTGTAATAAAAAGTCTCCCACCAAAGAAAAACCCAAGACCCAATGGCTTCATTGCAGAATTCTGCCAAACATTTAGAGAGGAACAAACAATTCTTCTCAAATTCTTCCAGGAAGTTGAAGAAAACAGAACTCATTCTATAAAACCAACATAACTTGATACCAAAACCAGACAAGAACATAACAAAAAAAAATTATAGGTCGATAATATCCCTGATGATCACAGATGCAAAAATCCTCAACAAAATACTAGCAAACTGAATCAAGCAGTTCATTAAAAACCCCATTAACCATGATCAGGTAGAATTTATCCCAGGGATGCAAGGGTGGCCCAATATAAACAAACGAATAAATGTGATACATCACACATTAACAGAATGAAGAACAAAAACCATACAATCATCTCTAATCACAGAAAAATCATTTGATAAAATTCAGCATCCCTTCAGATAAAAACTCTCAAAAAGTTAGCTACAGAAGAAACATTTCTCAACCACAATAAAGCCATATATGACAAACCCACAACCAATATCATACTGAGCAAGGAAAAGGCTTTTCCTCAGAGAGTTCAGACAACCCCAGGATGATCATTTTCATTGCTTTTATTCAACAGAGTATTAGAAATCCCAGCCAGAGAAACTAGGCAAAAGAAAAAAATAAAGGGCATCCAAATTGGAAATGAAAAAGGCAAACTGTTTCTGTTTGCAGACAACATACTCTTACAAGAAGTATATATGGAGTCTATTCTATTGGCTGTAGCAACTTCCCTCTGGAATTCAAAATATCCTTATTCAACCGGATCTTTATGAGAGCAGATTTTAGATAGAAAGTTCTAAAAATAAATTAGTAATCCCCCCATTTTTAATGCAAAATGTGAATTATTTTAGCTAGTTATATTTTCCTAGTAAATTAAAAAAGAATAAGATATTATCAAAAAAGCACAACATTGTTTCAGCATTACATTATCATCTAAAAATGTTGACTCACTAACTATAATTTGTAGCTTCTTAATGAAACCAAACTTAACTTTAAGATAAGTACACTTCAGGTCTTCCTATTTGTTCATGGTTTATGTCCTATGGTATATGTCTTGCCTTTTACAATGAACAAATATCATTGTTATTAACATTTTCTTAAATAGTATAAGGACATCACCAATTGCCACATAATACTATTTCAAGATTTCAGGTTATTCTATCTCAGTAATTTTGTCTGAGTTCCCAGTCATTCTCTTTTTTTTTTTTCTTTTTTTTGAGTTGGAGTCTCACTCTCACCCAGACTGGAGTGCAGTAGCCGCTCCTGGCCACCACAACCTCGACCTGCTGGACTCCGGCAATCCTTCCACCTCAGCCTTCCAGGTAGCTGGAACTACAGGAGCGCGCTACCATGCCTGGCTAATTTTTTAAAATTTATGTAGAGATGAGGTCTCGCCAAGTTGCCCGGGCGGGTCTTGAACCCGCGGGCTCAGGCAATCCATTCACCTCAGCCTCCCAAAGCGCAGGATTACAGGCTGAGCCACCGAGCCCGGCTCCCAGTCACTCTCAATGTATATAGTCCCTTCATTCAGCCCCTAACCAAAAAAAAAAAAAAAAAACCTCTCCAAACATAAAAAGGCTCAAGGTATTATTTTAAACTTTAAAATTGTCATTTAAAGAAAAAATAGGAAGAGAGGAGGGACAAGGAAAGATTTGGTACTGGATACAAATTATAACTAGATAGGAGAAATAAGTTCTAGTGTTCTATGTCACTGTATGACTATAGTTAACAATAATAGGTAGTTTAAAATAGCATAGAAGGAGTATCATGAATACTCCCAACACAAAGAAATGATAAATCTTTGAGATGATAAATATGCTAATCACCCTTATCCAATCAATACATTACATGTATCGAAACATCACTGTGTACCCATGAATATGTACAATTATTTGTTAATTTAAAAAGTTAAATGTTAAAACTTAAAAAATTTAATAAACATGTCTTTTTTCTTTTAATCCATCTAGCACAGTCTGCTTAATTCTGCTAGAATGATTACCATTTATCCTAATTTAATACAACTAGTTATTCTTATTAATCAAATGTCAGACAATAGTTTTCACACCTGGCAAACAAAACCCAATATCCATGTAAAATTTCTTCTTCTGGAAGAGCTGTTAAGGGAGCATAAAATCTAAATGTGCCTGTTTCCACTTATTTTTAATGTTATTACTTTTTCCAATTTACTGAATTCATATTCTAAATATAGTAATTAGGAAAAAATTTTCAAAGACTATAAAAGTAATTTTGGAGGCCATTATATTCTTTATTTTTCATATTTTATTATATTTTCTATTAAGGTCATCATTATATGGAATGTCTAAAATAAAACCAAAGCCTATTCTAAACTACACACAATTTTCATAAATATATGTATCTAAGACTTTATCTTAAGTCTGCTTGATATTTATGACTCAAGAAGTATCCTAATACAGACATTATAAAATAAGCTCAAAGAAGTGCATATCAAAATCAGGCAACCTTAAAGCTGGAAATTTAAAAAGCTATTTTTACTCCATATCAAAATCTAAAGTCATTACTGAATATGCTTCCTAGCCGATAAAAACTATAAAAGCACACATATGAAGGATTCTAACAATAAAAGTGACCACTTAAGCTTATTTTTTACCGATGGCACTCGCTTTCTTCTAACTTCATTCTCAGCTGACATAAGAAGCAACTCAAGTTCTTTTATTTTCTTTTCCTTATCAGGATCATCATCAACAAAAGGTTGCTAAAATAAGTTAAATAAAAAAGAAAAACAGGTTACTTACGTAGTTGCTTTAATTATTAGTGTTCTAATTTTTATTTTCTTCTATGCAACATGAATTATATTTTCTCTAATAAAGCTTAAGGCTACTGCTGGGTGTGGTGGCTCAAGTTTGCAATTCTAGCACTTTGAGAGGCTGAGGTGAGAGGACTGCCTGAGGGGTTCAAAACCAGCCTGGGCAACTTGGTGAGACTTTGTCTCTTTAATAAATCAAAAATTAGCAGGACATGGTGGCGTGTACCTGTAGTTTCAGCTACTGGGCGGGTTGAGGTAGAAGGATCGCCTGAGCCCAGCAGGTCAAGGCTGCAGTGACTGTGAGCATGCCACTGCACTCCAGCCTGGATGACAGAATGAGACTCTGACTCAAAAAAAAAAAAATTCAAAGTTTAATGCCACTAAATCCTAAATACTCAATATCATGATCCCTCTGGTATCTTAAGAGATGCTAGTAAATATTTTTAATTTAACAGAAAAGATCTGGGAAAATGTATATCATTATGAAACATGGTATATCATCCATATCAGTTGAAAAATGTATGTGTGGAATATTTTAGATTTTTAAAATCTTAATACATATATTCTACCCAAGTTGGCAAAAATATGTCCATTTACAACATGAATGCTTTAAGGTAGAAGAATGGAAATGGTACTGTCAATCATCCTACATTTGTTCAATTTATATTTCGCAAACCTACTTATCACTTTCTCTTTTAATGTTATAATACTCAAGGTAAATAGGACAAATTGTTTTTGTTTCTTTGTTTTGAGTCAGGGTCTCACTCCATTGCCCAAGCTGGAGTCAGCAGCACAATCACTGAGCCTTGACCTCCTAGGCTCAGGTCCTTCTGCCTCACCCTCCTGAGTAGCTGAGACTACAGGCACAAGCCACCACATCCAGCTAATTTTTAAAATTTTTTTAGTAGAGACGAAGTCTCACTATGTTGCCCAGGTATATAAATGTATCCAGGTATACATTTCCTTTGGTTTTTTGTTATAAATAAAAGTTACCTGAATAAAGGCAGAAGAAGCCTGAACATGTTCTATACAATTGCCTTCAGGTGACACATACTGATATCCAGGTATCTTAGTGTTGTTCCACTAAGAAATTTTTAAAATAAAAAAGGTATTAAAAATATGTGCCTGGACAGGTATGTAAAACTGATTCTGGGTTTGCAAATGGTCCATAGTCGCACTCTTGGGCTCAAGTGATCCTCCTGCCTTGGCCTCCCAAAGTGTTGGGATTACAGGTTTAAGCTACCATAGCCATCCAATAGTATTATTTTTATCCTAGTTTAATAGATGAGGAAACAGACAACATTAGACTTTTAAAAATATGCTTGAATACATTTCCTTTGGTTTTTTGTTATAAATAAAAGTTACCTGAATAAAGGCAGAAGAAGCCTGAACATGTTCTATACAATTGCCTTCAGGTGACACATACTGATATCCAGGTATCTAAAAAGGAAAGCATTACTATCATACATATGATGCTATATAAACATTTCATGAAAATCTGTGATTATTTCAAACCTATCTATTTTTTCTTCAAGTCATACTTTATAATAAAATTGGAATTATCTTATTAACTTAAATTAATTGAACTATTAATACCTAAATCTTTCTAAAATTATTTAAAGAGAAACAATTCTTAAAGTGAAAGAAATAGCCTTATCTTTCCAACATTTTAAGACTGTTATACACTCCATTGGCCCCAAGTAATTTTTTAAATTATCTGAGTTTAAAAAAATGTAAATGATAACCTTTCTAAGATAGAACCAGAATGTTTCAGTTTATGCTGCTGAAATCTAAGACTCTAAAGAAAAATGTAAAGAAACAGACAATAAAAACTTTAAGTATCAGCAGATAACTATACTACCATCACATGTTTTCCTATTTGTTAATTAAAATGTCATTACTTCAAGTGGCTATTTTAAAATTATGCCTAAAAAACATAATAATGTCCATAAGATGTCAAAAATCAAATCTAAGGCATAGTAAGCACAGATTTTTAACACCTTGTCCAATTTTGTCTTTTGGTAGATACTAAGACCCGACTTAATCTTCATATTTGATGTGACATGAATCAAGAATTGCTATCATTAAAAATAGCATAACAGACAGGTAGACGGAAATGTAAAACAAAACTTATAAAGACTCCTAAACTATTTATTCCAGATAGGAAAATGCACTGTAAAGGACAGTACAGAGCTTGCCCTATTTTGAGTTTGGGTAATCTCTAATGAATATATCTAAATAAAGATTAAAATCATCCAAGTGACTGGATATTAGGGGTTAAAGCAAAGTTGAAAACCATCAAAGAACAATTATTTACCACATTCCCAAAATGATGGCTTGAGTTACTGTTTTCTCTTTTAAACCATTTTTACACATCTATATCTTAGAGATAAGCAATACTGTAATTACACCAAAAATGTTTAAGTGGAAACTATAATAGACATTAAAGTACAGATGACGTTAGCCTATAATAGACATTAAAGTACAGATGACATTAGCTCTGAATTGTAAATGGAGATTCAAAGAATTAGAGTACTAGGAAATATACACACTAAGTTTCTTTTTTTTTTTTGAGTTAGAGTCTCACTCTGTCACCCAGGCTGGTGGGCACTGGCACGCTCATGGCCACCGCAGCTTTGACCTGCTGAGCTCAGGCAATCCTTCAGCCTCAGCCTTCCAAGTAGCATTGGAACATGCCACCATGCCTGGCTAATTTTTTGATTTATTGTAGAGATGAGGTCTTGCCAAGTTGCCCAGGCTGGTCTCGAATCAGAGGACTCAGGCAATCCTCTCACCTCAGCCTCCCAAACTGCTGGGATTATAGGCGTGAGGCACTGCGCCCGGCCCACTAAATTTCTTAATGTAAAAATTACATATAAAAGGTAAGATTTCAATGTGTCTATTCCCAATATAGTCATCAATCAAAATTATAGTATATTTTTTTCAGTTTGGAAATGTAAATGTCTACTTCCCCCTTAATATATATTGTACTTGTTCCACTAAGAAACCAAATATCTTCCCATATAGCAAAATCTTCCCTAAAGAAATTTTTAAAATAAAAAAGGTATTAAAAATATGTGCCTGGACAGGTATGTAAAACTGATTCTGGGTTTGCAAATGGTCCATAGTCGCACAAGGTTTGTGTTGAAGTTTAGAAGATCGTTCTGATTTTACTCCATCTTGTAAATAGCCCTCCTGCTCCACTTTTCTCCGCATGGTAGAATTCCAGTGATTTTTGATAGAATTATCAGTCCTAAGAAATGAAAGGCATAATTTAAGAAGAAAAAATGATTACACAAATTTTAACACTGTGTAACTTATATGAAGTACTTAAAATAAATTTTTTACAACTGGTGAGATTAGATACCTTTTAAAATTCAAAAGATAAACTGTATGTCTATATGTGGAAGCACAGTTCTAAGCACTGGAGGCACTGCAGTGAATAAGACAAAGAAGGTCCCTGCTCTTATGGAGCATCTTTCCCTTTTGTTGGAAGTGTGGCAGAGGAGAAGAAAGAATAGAAAAGTAAATAAACAAGAGAAATATTAGTGCAACTCAGGTGATAAAAGTAGGATCAGAAAAGTGGACTGCTAGGGTAATTTTGGTTTGATTAGAATGAACCAGCCATACAAGAACAAAAAAAAGACCATTCAAGATAAAGGTAACATAACAAGGGCCTTTAAGCCAGGGACAAACATGGTCATGAAAAGCAAGCCACACATTACAGAATCCCAGTATTTTTTTTCACTTTTTAGAACAAAATATTGATGGAAAGAAAGAGTTCATTGTCTCCCTTTTTACCTAAGTCTCCCTTTATAAAAAACATAAATCTTCAACCTACAGCTACTTGTAGTACAAATTTTATCCTTCATAAAATATACAAATATTTACTGAAAACTTACTGTATGTTAAGGCACTGAGCTAGGTTCTATGGAAATAAAGATGTGTAAGTGATTAAAAACATCAGAAGTTCCTAGACCAGGTTTAGTAACTTGGATAAAAAATTTAACACAATGCCTTAACTTATTTATAAAACAAAGACAGCAATGATTGTTCTGCATATTTTCCGAGTATATAAATTAGTTAAGAATATATGTAAGATCTTATCTTCTGAGTAAGGTACACGTTTCTCCAAGGTTGTTGCTCTGCTGTATTAAAGACTATTAGGAAACAGTTCAACCTGCATGGTATAGGGTGTACTTAGAATTTCATTGCCTCTGAGGGAAATAATGTATTTTAGCCACACAGATATATACTCTGTTCCTATGAATTGAATCATACCATAACTAATAAAGAATTGAATTTTTCCTAATACACTTTCATAGCACTTTATTTCAGCTAGCATATTATTTTCTAGTCTTATGCATAGAATATAATACAAAATCTTAGATTCCATTCCAACACAGTTTGTACAAAGAGGGCCTGCCTGATTTACACTGATATGCAAACATGATTTTAGGAGTGTATTAAAAGTTTACACAAAGGTCCGTTGTGGTAGCTCACGCCTGCAATCCCAGCACTTTGAGAGGCAAAGGAGGAGGATTGCCTGAGCCCAGAGACTAAGGACCAGCCTGGGCAACTTAGTAAGACCTTGTCTCTATAAAAAATAAAAATATTAGCCAGGTGTGGTGGCATACGCCTATAGTTCCAGCTACTTGGAAGGGTGAAGCAGAAGGATCGCCTGAGCCCAGCAGGTCCGGTAGCTGTGAGTATGGCACTGCACTCCAGCCTGGGTGACAGAGTGAGACTCCGACTCAAAAAATAAAAAATAAAAAGTTTACATGATCTAAAATTCTATCATTTTATTGCATACATTATTTCCATAAAATAATTCATTAAAAAGGTAATATCATATCTCTTACACCAAAATTTATTACAAATGGCCTCAAAAAGTTGCTTGTATTATGCAGTCTAAATTTCAACTATAAACAAAGTCATGGGGTACTTGCAAATATATTTAATAGTAAGGTAATACAGATCATGTTTAAGTACAGAAAAATGTATATACATTTATATAAGCACCTTCCTGGAAGTAGTTTGGCAATTTCTGCCCAACGGTTTCCTAGCCGCTTATGTGCTTCATAGATGATCCTGTCCTCTTCTTCTGTCCAGGAAGATTTCTTTACCTCAGGATTCAGGTGATTATGCCATCTTTCTCTACACTGTTTGCCTATTCTTCCTTTTAAATGTTTTGCAATTAAAGACCATCTTTTTGGTCCATATTTCTGAACTAATTCAATAACCTAAGAAACAGAAAAAACAAGTTTAAAAAAGTATTACCTTGAAAGGATTTTAAAACATATAATTCAAATACCATTTTAAATAAATGCATTAAATCTAAGTCACAACTACAATTTATTAAAAAAACAATTTTATTAATAAATACTTCTTCAGCATTTGCCAACTTCAGAAACTGATTACAAAATCATCTAAAATCCAAGGGTCTAATTAAAGTCACTTTAAGTTAAACTGCTTTCACATAATATTAATTTGAAATAACAGTAAAAATGTTGAGACTTGTGCATTTTCTACTCTTCCATCTTGGGGGAAAAAAATAAAAAACTTCAACAGAAAATCAAAAAAAAATCAATTTGGAAGTAGAAAGGATCTACCAAGTTGTTAGCTTTCTTTCTTCCTTTCTCAAACAGAAAGGATATAGATCACACATTTCACCTCCCACATTTTGTTTTCATTTTACCTAAAATTGCAAGAATAGTTACTCCCATTGCCCTATGTCAATATTCACGTTAGTTTTTGCTCTGTGTCAAATATCACCTCATAAACATTTTACACTGGTAGAATATTTCAATTTAATATGCAACAAAACTTTCACTATATGCACCTATTTAGTATCTTTAAAAAGTAAAATTATAGGCTTTATCAAATGTATTTTTAAATAAGAACACACATTTTAAAACTTATCATTGGCCATCAAGTAAATCAGATTATTACTGAGCCTAGTCAAGTAACATTAAAATTTACTTTGAGTAGGAGTAAAGATGCTCTAATTCAGCAACTACATTAGCAACATTTATGTCTTAGAGCATGAACTAAAGAGCAATTCCTAGTGGAGTGCAGACCCTCTTCCCTTCTTCAACTTTTATAGCACAAAGAATAGCCTTGGTTTTTATTTTTAAAACCTTCAGAAACATGATGGTCTGATATTTCTCTAATTCTGGGCTCATTATATGTCAACAGGAAAAGTTAAGAATGACTTCCTGGCTCTTGAGTGACTCTTCAGCTCGGGCCCGCTCCATTCTTTTCTTTGGAGTGTACTACTATCATTATCGCTTTTGCTAAATAAAATACTCTTTGCTTTTACTCTCAAAAAAAAAATGACTTCCTTACATATCAAGTTATCAGATGTAAAAATAAAATTAAAATCTGTTTTAAAATATTATTTTAACTTTTAACAATAAGCTATTCCCTAAATGTTGTTAAACTGAGATCTAAACAAGGTAACTAAGCTTACAGCAAGTATTTTTCCTTCTGAAAACTAAACTCTCAGAAAGAAAGAGCTATATATTATATTTGGTTTGATTTTATAAAAAAAAACTTATTCAACTGTTATGCAAGCAGCCTCCAGAGAACAAAATCAAAGTGATTTAAACATATACTTTATATGTCACGATAATATGTTAGGAAGAAAAAAAGCTAGTCCATCTACACAGTAAACATAAAGAATATGAACATGTTACCCTCTGATCTTCTTCTTTAGTCCAAGGACCCTTTATCAATTCTGGATTTAACACTTTCTGCCATCGATGCTGGCACTGAAAGTAAGAACGATTCTAAAAGAATTTAGATGATTTTGTTATTGAACAACTGTCTTCCAGAAAACAAGCCAGTCAAAACTTTTATCTCATACCCTTAAGAATAAAGTCTTCAAGAATACCGTATTCAATGGCATTCTTTAAACATGTATCATTTAATTTACATGCCTGTGTCTCAATTCTATTTTTTAAATTAGTCAATAGGGCTTAGATTACAAATAAAAACAATATACTTGAGATTAAAATATGTATCTCTACACTATGTGTTATACTGCCATTAAGATGTGGATCTAGAATTGAGGAATAAAAAGCAGTACAAACAAAGCTACACATACAGAACATAAGTAAGAACTCAAACAGCATAACAGTCTGGATTCATATAGTACAGCAGTACATAACTCTATATAGTTTTTAAAAAAACTCTAAGGGCATTACTAGACTACTGCATGATATTAAAAGGATGCTTATAAATGATGATCCCCAAATTACCAAGAAAATGTTAAATAATCTATATAGATGTGTTACATTTCAATTAAATTGGTTAAGTGTTGACACTTAAAAGGAAAATGAATTTACCAAAATAAGAAAACCTTCTATAGAAACATTTCAAACTCCAAAAATAATAAATGAAGTTTTATTTTAGTCAATTCATAACCTGTTAACTCATATGTATCACAAGGATAATAGTATCTTCATTAGTGATTCACAGGTTACAAAGTGGTTAGTTCATACACAAGACTATAGATAATCTAGCAGCATATAAAGGAATAATCACAAATACTTTGCCACCAATGGCTCTTTTGCCCACTAAACTTCAAATTATCTTTATTCAAACTCAGCATCTTCACTTATGGCTTTTGTACATCAATGCTGATCCATTTTAAGACTATTACTTTCTTCAAAATAATCAAGCTGTTTCTGTGTGTCCTTGCAGCATTTATCAGTTAGAGTTAATGTAAATAACTTTGCTAATTTAGTTAACTGATCACCTGCTAAATATCAGGAACTGTGTCAAACATCCTATTTGTTATTTCTAATTCTCACAACCATACTATAGAAACAAATACTATCATCTAGATATTGTAGGTAAGGAAGCTGAAGATCAAGGAGGTTAGGTAATTTTTTTAAGCTAGTAGGGTTGACATTTGAACACAATTCACACCAACTCCAAAATGTATGCTCTTTCCATTACCTGGTCTGTTTTCAAGTTATGTTGAGAGGCATTATGACAGTATAGAAAAAACACAGGTAACATGGTTTCTGAAACCCAAATTAGTTAATATTGAAATTCAAATATAAATATTCTGCCTATCGACCCACAGTGTATTAAGCAAACAATTAAAAGTATATGTGAAAATACTTTGTAAATTACAGAATCACATACTAATGAACTGCATTGAATGGCATATGGTGAACAGCAAGTACAGTTTGTTTTTGTTTTTTTTTTTGAGTTGGAGTCTCACTCTGTCGCCCAGACTGGAGTGCAGTGGCCACTCCCGGCCACCGCAACCTCGACCTGCTGGGCTCCGGCGATCCTTCCGCCTCAGCCTTCAGAGTAGCCGGAATTACAGGCGCGCGCTACCATGCCCGGCTGATTTTTTGATTTATTGTAGAGATGAGGTCTCGCTGTCCTGGCGGGTCTCGAACCCGCGGGCTCAGGAAATCCACTCACCTCAGCCTCCCAAAGGCGCGGGATTACAGGCTGAGCCACCCAGCCCGGCCACAAGTACAGTTCTTAAAAAAATCAACAATACTTTAAAATGTAATCATTAAATGACAAACTTTTTCAATAGAGATTTTTCTGGTTTTATTGGTTAGCTATCAAAATATTTCAATATATTTCTCTCAGAATGTTTTAAGGCATATCAGTAAATATTTATAAGACCCTACTCAAACTTAATATCATTTTTGTTTTAAGTTAGTAATTTTTTTAGGCCCCTGGATAAACACATTACTAGAAAATCAGACTTCTAAAGCCATTAGCAACCAACTATATAGGCAGACCAGACAAACAAGAATGCTTTAAGGAAGGATTCCTAACTAAAATATGTAGGCACATATTTGAAAAAATAGCAAATTTAACCCAATGGCCTAAGTTGGCCATGCTAGAAATATAATATAATGTTTCACTTACTTGAAGATGACTAGCAATTAGAGTCCAGTCATCGGTTCCATATTGTTCAACCAACTTCTTTAATTTATCATCCTATTAAAACAGGTATGAAAATTAGAAAGCTTTCCCTCCCATCCTTTTTCTCTACCCCTAAACATAGATATTTCTCCATTTCTGTCAAGTAATCACTGGTAACCACAAAAGAACATGAGCCGCTACAATACATGCTCTTCCATTTACTATACTGTTTCCAACATCAACCTGTTATTCATGACTCTGGCTGAAGGAAAAGAATGTGCAAGCTACTGTTTTTACATTTTGTTTTTAAATATCTTTTACAACTAAATGCAAATATGAAATTAGTAAACCTTATTGGATAATTACCTCATCCCTTGTCCATTTTACTCTGTTCCAGAGTTTCTTCAGTCCTTTTTGTTTGGGTACATCATAATCATAAGCATACTGAAGGTCATCATCCTCATCCTCACTACAAAAAAAATTTGTGATATCAAGAATTTTATTTACTTGTGAATTCAATCATTTAACCTGTGTGTACAAATATGACTGAAAAAGTCACTCACACTAAAAGACATATGCAATGAGATTATTCAAAGTATAAAAAAATTAAGAGTCATACAATGGAAAGAAGCTAAAGTTCTTCCTGACATCAAAGAGATGAAGCTGTATATGCCAACAGGGAACAAATAACACCTTGCATATCATGTTAAAGAATTTGAGCTTTATTCTTCATTTGACCTTTATTCTAAAGAGTTACAGGACTTGAAATAAAAGAGCAAAAGACAAATATCTTGTCTTTTAGAAAAATCAGTGGCAAGAGTATGGTGAAATGGAAAAAGAAAAACCCACATTACCAGACTTCAAACTTTACTATAAAGCTACAATCATCAAAACAGCTTGGTATTGGTACAGGAACAGGTATGTAGACCAATGGAATAGAATTGAGATTCCAGAAGCAAAACCTCAATTTCTCAACCAACTCTTCTTTGACAAAGCCTCCACCACCTACCCCTGGGGAGAGGAGAACCTATTCAGTAAATGGTGCTGGGAAAACTGGCTGACCAGATTGAAACAGGACCCCTATCTATCCCCATACACAAAAATTAACTCTAAATGGATCAGAGACCTGAATGTAAAACCTCAAACCATAAGAACCTTAGAAAATGAAGGACATACCCTCATGGAAATCGGAACTGGCATCCAATTCCTGAACAAAACCCTAAACCCACAGGCTATAAGAGATAAGATAGACAAGTGGGACCTCATTAAACTGACAAGCTTCTGCAAAGCCAAAGAAACCATCAAGAGAGCAGGGAGACAGCCTACAGACTGGGAAAAAGTATTTGCCAACTCCAGGTCTGACAAAGGCTTAATATCTTGGATCTACAAGGAACTAAAACGTGCTGAAAAGAAAAAAACAAACAACCCCATTATAAGGATATGAACAGACACTTGTCAAAGGAAGACATTCGAGCAGCCAACAGACACATGAAGAAATGTTCAACCTCACTAATCGTCAGGGAGATGCAAATCAAAACCACACTGAGATACCACCTAACTCCAGTCAGAATGGCAATTATAAACAACTCAAAAAATAACAGCTGCTGGAGAGGGTGTGGCGAAAAGGGAACACTTCTGCACTGTTGGTGGGAGTGTAAACTAGTGCAACCTCTGTGGAAAGCAGTGTGGCGATTCCTAAAAGCTCTAAATATCAACCTCCCATATGACCCCGCAATCCCCCTACTGGGAATATATCCTGAAGAACTCAAATCACTCTATAAAAAAGATACCTGCACACGTATGTTTATTGCAGCATTGTTCACAATAGCAAGAACCTGGAAGCAACCATGCTGCCCATCAAAAGAGGACTGGATTAAAAAAATGTGGTACATATACACGATGGAATACTACGCAGCCATAAAAAGGAACAAAATCATGAATTTCGCAGCAACCTGGATGGAACTAGAGTCTATAATACTGAGTGACCTCTCACAGAAACAAAGATTCGAGTATCACATGTTCTCACTTATATAATGGACCTTTAACATCCAATGTAATACTATAAGAAAATGACTGACAGTAGTGGGAAACTATGCGGGGGAAGGATGGGATCAATGGCAGCAAATATGTCTGGGGATGGGGAAACACCTCTTATCAACAGGGTGCCTGAATGAAATGTACTTGTATACCTAACCCTTAATTGTACCCCACAACACCATAATAAAAAATATTGATTAATAAAAAAAAAAGAAAGAAAAAGAAAAACCAATGAGTAATCTTCAGAAGAGCCCAAACAAGAAATTATTAGGACATGACAATAGTAATTGTAAAATACAAACCACAGCCAGTTAAAAGAAACAATGGAAGTGATCCATTAACAATACTAGCAAAGATAAAAGTTTAAATATCTAGAAATAATTCTAACATAACAAGATAAAAGTACAATAAATGACAAAGCACTATTGTAAAACACAGAAGTCTTGAACAAATGAAAGAACATTCAGACCACATGCTTGAATAAGAAAATGATACTACAGAGATAACCAATCTTTGTGAGAAATATACTGAAACATTTTGATAGCTAACCAATAAGACCAGAAAAAGCTCTATTGAAAAAGTCTGTCATTTAATGATTACATTTTAATACATAAATTAAAATTAAGTGAATAAAAATACCAAAAAGTTTTGGGAGGCAATTAGATAAGCTGATTCTACATTTCATATAAAAAAATAAAGAAGCAGCCGGGCTCGGTGGCTCAGCCTGTAATCCCGCGCCTTGGGAGGCTGAGGTGAGTGGATTGCCTGAGCCCGCGAGTTCGAGACCCGCCTGGGCAACTTGGCGAGACCTCATCTCTACAATAAATCAAAAAATTAGCCGGGCGTGGTAGCGCGTGCCTGGAAAGCTACTTGGAAAGCTGAAGCGGATGGATCGTTGGAGTCCAGCAGGTCAAAGCTGCGGTGGCTGGGAGCGGCCACTGCACTCCAGTCTGGGCGACAAAGTGAGACTCCAACTCATAAAAATAAATAAAAATAAAGAAGCAAGTATATCCACAAAAGTTTTAAAAAATAATGGGAGCATTACTACTCTCCAATGTCAAAATATACTATAGAGAAATAATAATAAAGGAATGGTATTGCACATGAACAGACACACAGATAAATGGAACAGAATATTCAGGAAAAAAAATCCTTAAGAAGTTAGTAAATTATAACAGTAACATTTCAAATCAGTGAAGAAAAGATCAACTTTTCAATAAATAGTGTTAAGACACTGGGTAGTCATTTAAAAAAATTAAATTGGAGTCCTACTTTACAACAAAATAAATTTGGATGAAGCAAATGTTTACATTTTAAAAACGAAATCACAATAGTACTATAGTAGGGATGAATTCTACTTTTTATATCCTCGAATAGAAGAGAGGTCACTATGACAAAAATCCAGAAGCCATAAAAGAACAGACTGACCAAATTAACCATAGTGAGAACAGAAGGACGTATATGACACTGAGGGATACATAAAAAGTAGAAACAAAAGGATTTTGCAACTGATGAACAAGGTACATGGAAGGAGGAAGCAGGGATGACTCCAAAATTTCTAGCTTTGGGAGCATAAATAGAGCTATTCACTAAGAAAGGAATAGAAGGAGAGAAAGAACTTTGAGAGGGAGAAGGGAATGAGGAGAGTACTTAGTTTGGGACTAGTTGTTTTTAAAGCACTTGAGAAATATACAGGAGGATATATCTAGAACAGGACCGCTCAACAGAAATATAATGCAAGCCACATATGTAATTTTCTAGTAGCCACCACTTATAAGAAAGAAAAAAGATGAAATGTAATAGGAAATATTATTTAACCCAATATATAAAAAAAATCATTTCCAAATGTAATAAATATAAAATTATAAATGAAGTATTTTGTATTCTTTTTTCTTACTAAAGTCTTCAAAATCTGGTATGCTTTTGTAGTTACAATATATCACAATTCAGACTAGCCACATGTGGCTAGTAGTTATCCTATTGGACAGAGCAGAACTAAAAGGTAAATGGACACATGGATCTTCTGTTCAGACACAAGGTCTAGAGTAGAGGCACAGTTTTGACAATCAGCAGCATACAAAGAATAGCTGGGGACATGAGATGGCCCAAAAGGAAAATTAATAAAGTGAGAAGGGGCAAAAGTCAGAATCTAAATTTTGAGGGGGTGAAAAAAGAGAAAGCAATTTTAAAGAAGAAAAGGGTAAGCCTTTATAATAACCTGAATTAGAGTATTTTGAGTAGCTAGAGGACTGAATAAAGTCATGGCATCTGAAAATAACACAAGTTAACATTTATTTATTTTTCAGTACCAGACATTATAGTAGTCTATGAAATTTCTCTTAAAATCTCATAGCAATTAGAAGAGGAGAATATTATCATTACTCCCATTTCACAGAATAGGAAACTTTGGCTTAGAAAAGTAACTTCTTGTCCATAGTCACACCAAATATGGCATGGTTGATCTCTGTAGTCAACTACTTAACCACTATACTATGACAGACTGGAAAAATAAAAGGAAAATACCAAGAAGTTGGACAATACCAAAGTGCATTTTGAAATCAGAACAAGGTTTTAGTTCTAACTTAACTACTCTTTTTTTTGAGTCAGAGTCTCACTCTGTCAACCAGACTGGAGTGCAGTGGCATGCTCACGGCCACTGCAGCCTTGACCTGCTTGGCTCACGTGTTCCTTCTGCCTCAGCCTTCCAAGTAGCTGGAACTACAGGCATGTGCCACCACGCCTGGCTAATTTTTTTATTTATTGTAGAGATGAGGCCTCACCAAATTGCCTGAGCTGGTCTCGAACCCCTAGACTCAGGTAATCCTCTCGCCTCTGCCTTCCAAAGTGCTGAGATTACAGGCGTGAGCCACCAAGCCTGGCAACTACTCATTCTTTAATCATGAGCATATTAACCTCTTGGGGGCTTTAGTTTAGTTGTTTGTTAAAATGAGGGTAACACCCCCTCCCTAAGGATAAAATTAAATGAGAGGGGCAACCCCCTTGAGTCCCTTCCCACTGTGGGAGTTTTTCTGTCCTCTCAATACATCCTGCTTTTAAAAAAATTAAATGAGAAAACATATATATTACCTCAAACAACACAGAAAGGTTATGTGTTTAGGCTGAGCACCTAACAGTATTCAAACTTATTTCTGCTTTACTAGATTCAATTCTTCCAAAAAATTCATTCTGATTTCAACCAGCAGAAGTTTGAAGATTTGTTTAATCTTACCATAATATAGTTAAGCACATTATGAGTAGTTCCTAATATCTACACAAATAATTTCAATCTTACAAAATCGAAAAATGAAGCCCTAGTTTTAATGTATACTTTCTACAGATCTTTTGCAGAAACCTTTCATTTCCCCTGACTTGTCAATACCATAGGACCAAAATTCTTCATATCTGACTAACAAAACAAGATCCTTCGTCCCATATCTATGATCTGCTTCTTGTTTAATGTACGTCAATATTCCAGTGTTCTCTCTCCCTGAAGCCAATATCTATTTGCAACAATAACTTGCTCGTCCTACTTCCATGTGTTCGTTTTGTTAAACGAACCAAAACAAAAGCACAGGTTTAATTTTTTAAATTGCCTGTCATTTGCAGCCATCTTCAGCTATCAGAAATATCATGTAATTAACCAAGATTAAATTATTAAATTGGAGATTCTTCCGGGTCCAATGACTTCATAAATTTCTGAGAAAGCTACTAAATCAGCTAAAACACCATACTGTAGCTTCCTGTCCTATGTGTATGTACACAGAGCATCTACCTTCCTTCTTGATGTTTATCATGCCAGCATTCCCAGCCAAAGAGTAAGTTCATGAGTGCAGGTCATGTTTATCATGTTCGCTTCTCAGGACCAAGCACCAGTACCTGCTATTCAAATATTATTAAAATTAATGAATAGTCTTCCTTACCCTTCCAGCTCTCCCAATCACTCTATATTCCAAAATTATCTCACTTCTTTCCAACCCAATCAAACCTTCCTCAATATCGGTGATCTCAAAGTGAATACAAGAAAGGAAACCTTTTAACAAATGAAAATACCTCTAGATGATGAAAGGCATTCATTCCTATTTGTTAAAAAGGACTTTCAAAATCCAATACACCTCCAAGTGGTGGAATTTTAAAAAGCAGAACCTGCTAAAACAAATATTTTAAAATATTCAGTACAGAAGAGGTTCTTTGAGATATCAGCTATACTGCCTAAACTTTCCCAGAAATGCCACCAGCAACAGCACTACTTCTGGAAAACCCAAATGGTCCTAAGTCATGCTTCTCAAAGGTTCTTCTCTTTTTCTTTCTTCCACTCAGATCCCAACAGCTTCCATAACAGTATATGTGAGACTTTTTTTTACAAAGGTTATTTCTAAGACAAAACAATTTTTTTCTTGGGAATTTTCCCACATAATTTTGAGTATTCGCAAAATTTTCTACATCTAATCTATACAAAACTCACTTTAAGGTCTTTATAAAATATACTTTGGTCAAAAAGACCAGTTTCCAAGGAGTAATTCTCCTAAAACCTTGTTCACTTTAACTATAACATTCTGCTCCTTACTTTTTAACCACATACTTTGAGAGAAATTTCTATTTCCACATGAGGTTTCATTCAGCATGACCATCAGTTTCAGACACTGAATTATATAGCCCATTCAATGTTCAGAAAGCTGGGATTTTGGCTGGGTAAGTATGAGAAAACATTAAAGTAAAATTCTTAGAACAATCTACCACTAGGACTTCCCTAAAGTCTACCTACTTCTTAGTTTTGGCATCAAGTTATTTCTATACATATTTAAATGATTGTTGAAAGAATGCTGTAAACTTCAAATAAGTGTGACAGAAAAATATTCTAGGAACGTACCTATATCACAGGAAGATGCATGAGAATGTCTGTAATTTGCAAAGAAAAAAGGAATGGGATAAAATCCCACAAGTTACCTCACCAATATTCTACTTCCACCATTTAACAACAACAAGGTCCCATCACTTAATAATGGTTAGACATCACAAAAGCAGGTCTGCTTTATTTTTCTACTTTGTATGTCATCTCTTGGCATTTCTGTATTGTAGCAATCAGTGCTAGTAATAATTTAATAAAATCAGCTCCCTACTACGTAGTTACATAAATAAACCATTTCTGTCCTAGTGACTAATCTGAAAGAAAATAAAATTATTTCTCCAGTCACAAAGCAAAAATAGAAGAGGAATTTGGTCTGACTCCAGGACTTGGCTTCCAAATTGATTCTGCCAGTTTTCTTTTTCTTTTCTTTTATTTATTTTTTGAGTTAGAGTCTCACTTTGTCACCCAGACTGGAGTGCAGTGGCCGCCCCCGGCCACCGCAGCCTCAACCTGCTGGGCTCCAAAGGACCTTCTGCCTCAGTCTTCCAAGTAGCTGGAACTACAGGCGCGTGCTACCACACCTGGCTAATTTTTGACTTCTTGTAGAGATGAGGTCTCGCCAAGTTGCCCAGGCGGGTCGCGAACCCGCGGGCTCAGGCAATCCACTCACCTCAGCCTCCTAAAGTGCTGGGATTACAGGCTGAGCCACCGAGCCCAGTTCAGTTTTCTTTTTAAGTCAAAAAGTATTTATTCTATAAGTGCTTAATGCATAACTAAACTACTATATTCAAATAGAAATAGTTTTGTAGATTATGAATGAACAAGGTTATTAAGGTGCCTATGAGACAACAAAAGGAAGTACCAAAAAAATTCTATAATTATTTTGGAAAATGGTTAAGAGTAACTTTACATTGAGGTGTAAGTTAGCAGGATGTGATAGTCATGACTTTGCCTGGGAAATAATAAACTATTCACACCTGATGATATTAAGACATTAGGGAGAAATTCAATTTTAAAGGACAACAATTATACCACCCCAAAACAGTGAAACCAGGTAGTCCAAGAAAGAATTTGAAAATGTCTTGAAATGTATTTTTATTTGAAAAGGAACTACTTGTTTGAAATTAGAGACCAGTCTATAAAATTTGCCCTAGTAAAATTGCTTCAACTTGATTAGTTTTAATCAAAACTACCTTCAGTCTGAAATCTTTATCATTATTACAAATTACATTTTTATCATATTATCTTGAGAACACGGAACCGTGTATTTAATTTTTTTAAGTTCAGTCATATTCAGGGCACAAAAATTTATTGATTGATTTAATAAAGTGAAATTAGGCCACCCAGTGGTCAATATGACATACTGCAGACATGAATATCTTATTTCCAAATCTGGACAGTGCAAACCAGCATTATCTGGACTATGCAAATTTGACTTTACATGATCTTTGATCATTATTAACAGTAATACTGAAGGGAGTACTACCTAGCTACCCATAACCAAAAACAATGTGAGAAAATTTCTATTGTATTCCATTAGTGTGTGTATATTTTTAAATGAGAAAAGATGATTTCAAAAGATTTCAAATAGGATATATATTAAAGCTAGAAGCTACCTTGCAGACCATAAAACCCAAATCCCTTACACAAGCCAGGTGAAAAACCGAGGTAGAGTATGCCAATTTTCCCAAAACAATATTGTCAGCTAATGATAAAGCTCATTTTAAAAAATCAGTTATATTTCAGTATAGTTTCGCTCTTACCAATATTGATTGCTAGAAACAACATAGCAAAATTAGTGGTAGACACACCACTGAAAAAACATCTTCCAATTTAAGAGCTGGCTTTTATCTTCTCAGTTTAGTGTAGTCATAGGTCATCTCAAGTGTAAATAAATACTTTCATCGTTACTAGTACCTTAATTGTTACAGGCTTCTGGGTGACATTTTTGAAAGTTTATTTTTAAAGGGTAAAACTGGCTTTTACAAACTAAAATTATTATACAAAATGTTTGAAAATTAAATACATGTTAATAATTGACATATCAGTTTTAGTACTGCCTGTAAACTATGTCATTAAAATCTCCCGTGGGATGCAAAATTATTTAAGGCCACAATAGCAAAGAAGCCTTTTCCTTTATGTAAATCTAGATGAGAGATACTACAGCTATCTTAAAAATCAAAAGAGCTAACATCCTTCAATTGTTTCACACTTGAGGTATCACTTAGTTTTCTTTCAGGTGTTCTTTTTTTTTAGATCACACAGAAAAAGAATATTACAGGATTTATGCCTATAATCTTATGCAAAACTTTAATAGAGCAAAGTACAGTTTTCACTCAAATACTTAAATGGTTGTATACTGGAGATCTCAAAGTGTAACCTGAAGTGACTGAATTATTTCCTTTCTCTTTCAACTATAAATTGGGTTAAAATATATTAAGATGCTTGGCAAAAGAGAGTAGATTTTGCCCAGACTATATTATTTCCCCTTCAAAACAGTTCACATTCTATTATCTAAGATACATGTCATATTTACATATGCAAGAAATATAGAGTATGAAACACATTCAAGTATGAAGACCTAATAAATACACTACTTAGAAATAACAATTTCTCACCACATCCTCTATTTGTATACTCCCAGAGGGAGTACCCCATCACATTTAATTACTCCAGACTTATGATTCTTTAACTCATTCTGTAATTAACTTACACAGCTGATAAGGAATTAAAGTCAACAGTACAATTAATGCTTAGATTTCAAGCTCACATTATTGTCAATAAAAGAAAATAACATATAGGCAAACTAGTCATTAAATTATTTCTCCTTTCTTAGTCTGTTATGAAACATACACTTCATGCATATGAAATAAACACACAGAAAACCAACTGGGGAGGAGATGGCTCTGACATTCAAACATTCAGGTCTAGCCATAATTTTAAATGCTGATGACACAATTAGCCAAGGAATTATTTCAAATAAAATTAACATAAAAATCAATACGTAGATAATACCATACATTAAATATAAACAAACTTCTGTTCTTGAGACATGTTCACATGTCACCTTTTTAAGTTATTTAAAACTTTTTATATTTTAAAAAACAAATCTAAATCAGTACTTCAGCAACCATAATTACAGGAGCATTTAATATCTACCTTTTCTGAAGATTGAGAGGTTAATCGACTCCTTGAAGGTCTAGACGGGTGGTTCTCACCTGGGTGATTTTGTCCCCCAAAAGACTTTTGGCAATGCCTGAAGACATTTTTACTGTCATGACTGGAGAAAGTGGGGTGTTACTGTCATCTACTAGGTAAAAGTCAGGGATGCTGCTAAACATCTATCTCCTCAATACAAAAAAGTATCGGATACAAAATGTCACTAGTGTCAACTTTGCTCTACAAGGGTATGTGAGTACATTTGTTTCACCTCAAGAGTTTGTCCTATACTATAGTTGCTACAAAATAATAAGCTAAGTGGAACTTATATTTTATGCTGATTTCTGCAGAAGCATCTTACACACACAGCAGATGCTTAATAGACAAAGAATATTCTGTATAGTTATTGCCAATTTTTACCAAATATCTGCAGTGAGTTACCTCCAGTACTAAATTTCAACTTAGGAAATACATCTCTAGTTAAGAATCTGAGGTTGTGGATCTAGATAAAACAAAAATATTTGAAAGTTCTCCCAAACATATTATCAGGTTTATTTAATAACACTGAAAATCAAGACACCCTAGATCTTTGTCATTTAAGTAATTATTCCACACAACTTAGGAGTAGCTACTGTTAAATACAAAATTAGATGCATAAGTTCAGCCTAGCACACTATCCAGTAAAAAAAAAAAAAAAAAAAGTGCCCAACCTCTACGCAACAGTCAAAGCCAAACACAGACACTCAAAATATTACGTGGATCAAACACATTGCTTTATTTTAAGATCTAGCTACTAGTAATAACAGCGTGACATCTTCCCCGAGACGATATCAAAAATGTATACACAACTTGAGAACATGAGTATGGTAACTAACATCCGAAAACATCAAAGGCTGCTACTCCGCGGATTTTCCATAACCTTTCAAGGAAGCAAAGTTGGCAGCGGGGTGCCCGCCCAGCTTCGTCATGGGGCTCCTATCTTGACTGCTACGGTAACTGAGAAGAGAGAGTCTCCCCGGAACACCCCTGACAAGCCGCCCCGGCAGGTAGGACACCACCCCTTTGATCTGCGTAGGCACGGACTCCCTGAAAGCGCGACTTACCTGGCTGGAAACCTCCCTCCCAGCAGTGGCCGTGAGAGGGGGGGAGTCTGGGCGTGTGCGCTGGGGCCATCGACTCCAGGGCGCAACCCGGGCATGTGCCCCTCGCTCTCTGCCTCTCAAACCCTGGTCCCCAACTCCCCGCACCTCGCGGCTGCATTACGTGATCACCCAAGGCTTGCTGGCTGTGAGTGTGCATCAGCTTGGGAAATGCTGTGTCAAATGTTGACTGCATTGTGATGTATTTTCCAGTCGTTTGTTTCTTGTGTGCTGTACGGTGTAATACACGATTCTCAAGGTACGGCTTGAATGAGCATAGCCGAGCATGTTATGTCGATACTTCACATGTAGGAATGAGCATGTCAATGGTGTCAGACTGAGTGAAATGAGTGCTACACACTCACTTGTAGAAAAGCAGTGCTTGCCTTCTGTTTGAGCCCTGAAACGTTTTACCCCTTGGCGTTTCTCTAGGCTAGGAAAATGCAGTCACTCTCGCGTTGGCCTTGCTGAATAAGCGGAGACGGCCTCTGTGAGCCTTGTTGTGCATGTGCATCTTCCCGGGGAAGGAGCTTTTTCAAAATGTGCAGCGCTCTTTAGGGGGCTATCTATGTTTATTCACACTTGGTGCATGCTG